>NW_024537733.1:0-59820 GCF_016628075.1 Suillus paluster | reverse complement strand
GAAGCAGATCCAGTTGGAATTTGAGCTAATGACGGTGCATTTAGCAAGCGTGTATTTTCATCGCTCCTTGGTGGAGCAGAAGGCACTGCGACTGGCTGACCATGCGGCAGTTCGGCAGAGGACGTGAGACCCGAAGGCACGGCAGCAGTCGTGAGTCTGGAAGGCCCAGCCGCAGGTTGAACCGTAGGTGGCTGGAGGGAGGCCAGACGTTGAAGGACCTGTAACATTGTCTCGTTGTCTGTCCCGCGAACTTCCAACGAGCTGGCCCTCTCCATTCGTCGAGCGATGCTTCAGAGGAGACTCTGCTGCATCTGCACCACTGCGATTACGTGGAGAAGGAAGAGGAGTGGAACCTGGCGGAAGGGGTGATGTTCACGCTCTGGACGATGTTGTACAAGAAGAGCAGAGGGGTGCTGATCTTCTGACTCGCGCTTTGGCACTACAGCCGGTTGTAGTGTCCGGACACGACTCCATTTATGGGATGACGTTCCTGTTCCCGAGGCGGCTGAAGGAATCAACGCAGTCGGTCCAGGGGCTGCCTCTCTCCCTTGCCCTTCTTCCCTCGAAACAGGAGGCCAAACCTCCTCACCTTCAGAACGACCACCTGGTCGCACATGGCCCAGCCGATCGGTCAGCGCGTCGTAAAGTGCCCTTCTACCACTTGTGGGGAGAATTTTCTTCTTCAACGAGTAGTAGAATGATTGGGTTTCGGTGATAACGAGCGGAAAAACGGGGGAAACGGACTTGTGCTTCAGACTCGTTTGGGCCCTGATGGCCGGCTTTGGCGTGGCTACCTGTTGTGAAGATGATGCGGGAGGCTGGGACTCGGTGGGGAGCTGGGACGAGATTGGTGGCTGGGGTCCTGGCAGGAGAATTGGGTTGGGATGATAGGACAGGGCAGAGTATCACCGCGAGAAGGGAGCAGGGGGATATTGAGAGTGCTTGCGAATTTCGGAGGTGGAAGCACGTCAGACACAGTTTCCGACGGTCCCTGAACAGGACTGCGAGCCTGGTCACTTGTTCCAGCTACAGGAACTTGGCTTGTCTCTTCGGTCTTCTCACTATCTGGCTGGTCTCTGTCCAGTTTCGCTCGCTTTGCTTTCCGCTGCTCAGAACTGACTTGTACGCCAGCGCGCTTTTTCCCTTTGCTAGGTCTCTTTCGAGTGGACCCTCGCGGTCTTCCTCTTCTTCGTCAGAGGGCGAAAACACAGGCTCCCTCGAGGGCTGTTTCTCCGAGTTTATTCCTTTCTTCTTTTGATACCTCGCTATCTTCCTGTCAAACTCGTCCGCATTTTTCACATATCTGTCACGCCAGGACGGCCACGGGTGTGTCTTGGACCAGTTCCATTTCCCGTCGACCTATAGCAGCATTAGGACTTGTTTCACGATAGAAAACATGAGAGAAACTCGCATTTTCAACAAGGCGCTTGTACAACGTGTTTCCGCTTCTGTTTTGCTTAGTGGGATTATATGTCGCAATGAACTTCACGAGGAGGATGTCCTCGTCTGTGGTAAAGTCCGTACGAACTCTAGGAGAATATATAAGTCAGTACTTTGATTGTGCAAAGCAAAGCACATACCTTCTTCCTGTGCCTGCCATGTTTGCTGTTCAGCATATGCATATGTAGTTGTGATCAGTTCGCCTGAGGTGAACGATGGAACCAGGCGCGTCTTCATAAGTGACGCGTCGGAATCACGCGGATGAGGTCACGTCACACCTTCCAAATATGGGTACAGAAGTCCCTGTGGACCCTGTGGTTACGCCGAACCGCACATTGTTATGAGCAGAAAAATCTTTGGTCGAACGGCAACCGAATGAATAAGATTACCTGGGTGGGCACCGACATTCCAATTAATTCACGGTAAGGTCTAAACGCCCGACAGTATCTGGAACTGTTTTGGTCGCATGAAAACTAATGGAGCACATTTAGGATTTGCCCATTCACGCAATGAGACATCGTCACGTTCTGAGTGTCGGCAAGCCACACCCAAACAATAATGTTTGACTGTTGACGGTTCTGTTCCGAGATGCTCTAGCGTATATACTAAACACAGAATGACTAACGAAAAGCAGAAGTGCATGTGGAAGCCTACGATAATGAAAATAAAGCTATGCATCACGATCGAGTCAAGTACAGGTAACAACTTCATATCAGAGGTAGCGATCTTTGCCCTACGTATGGTAATACGGCATTGACAATGAGCAGGATCTGGGCAACTTACCATCGATAGAGTAATTCGCATACCTTGGCAATGACTGGTGGCCAAGTGCTGGCACTAGAGGACCGCCGTCATTACCCAGAGGTCATGTAGTACAACCAACACAGGATAATGCCGAAATGAGCGACAAGCCTGTCGCCGCGCAACTAGTGTGGTACGAAAGGGAACGACTTTATAGCCCGGGTATCATTTCACGAGGTTGCATCCAACGGCACAACTCGATCTGTTGAAAAGGCAGAATGAGTTAGAATGTCACCTTGGATCCGTAATCCAACTCTACCTGACAAAAGTCGTCCCTCGTGATCTTCCAGGCGGAGCTTGCTCCCATCAAATAACTCCAAGGCGCGAATGAGGGTTTTGTGATGATTCTTCAACAAGTCGTTTACATTCGAAGAGCCTGTGAATCGAATGGTGCGCAGTGTCGGCATTGCGTCCTTAAGATGAGCGAGAACGGAAAACACGAATGTGTAATTTCTTTTGGATAATTGGCCTTGAAGATAGCGTAGACCCAGGTACTCGACAGGAAGCGGTTTGATTGACTCTATATCGAACGACTCCCAAGAATCTAAGGTGATCGTAAGGCGGCGAAGATGTGGGCAATGCATTGCGAGTAGTGGGTTTATCTGGCTGAGATATCCAGCCCAATGCAAATGGACTGAACGCAGCTTGCCCCCGTGCCTCTCCAGAGATGGAATGAAAAGGGGGTCGGACTCCACGGAAAAAGAGCGGAAGACTAGTTCCCGAAGTGCAGGTAACTGAGTTGAAGACATATGAGAAAATATGTCATTTGCTGGAACAGTCAACGTCGTGCACGAGGAGAGGATGCAGTTAGCCATCGCATCTGTCTGGCCAACCACAAAATAAGGACAGTGTAGAATATGCAGCTGCTGTGTTGTAATGACTAAGTCCTGCAAACTGTGGAATGACGGCAGCAAGCAGTGTGAGGCCCAGTCGATAATTTTGAGACTAGGGGCGACATCAGTAAGAGCATCCATTACAGTGTCAGGCATGGACAAAGAGCGATACTGAGATGGAGTGACAGCAACTGATACAATGGCGAGATTTGGGAGACACAAGATGACTTCTGCGAGCAAGTCAAGATCTGCGTCCCCATGAGCCTGACTCTTGTCGCGCATCGCGATATCTAGCCTCTCGGTATAAGAGCCCAGAGACCGTTCACCCAGAAGCACGCCTTTTCCGCAAGCCGATAATGCAAGTGCGCTGGCGAGCGATAATAGACATCGACCTCGACCGATGAAGATAGATCTGTAAAGAAACGGCGTGGCCAGGTGCCACCATTTTTTGCAGACGCGAACGAGGTAACGCTTGGTCACTAAGGCCTGTCTGATGAGAGGATGGTGGTCACGATTGAAATGGGATCCAAGAGAGCCCGAATGTTCGTAAATCTCGGGGATGAAAATGCTGGGGACATAGGTGGCATGATCAAAAATGATCTCCCAAAGTTCTGGAGGAAGTGTCGCAATGCTTGCGCGACGTCTTGACTTGAGTGCAGAAACAGAGTTTGGGATCATCGTGAGTTGATTTGACTTCATAATCACTCTATATTAGCACATGGAAACGCACAGGAGAGTCAGAGTGTCACTGACCCTCTATTTTATTCGAGTGCCAGTACAAGTTCTCGCAGAGGGTCAAGGGGAGCGTGACACTCAGTCACTATGGGTCACGTTGATGTTACCCGCACGTGACTCTTCAAGTTAGCACGAGCTCGTCACTTGACGCAACGCATACACGAGCTGCTCGTCGAATTTGAAGATGGAGAAAAGCTCAAAGTCGCATCGCGTTTATTCACCCTGATTTAGGAAGGTATATTATTCCTCTTAAACTTTACCACTCCTCAGCATTCAGGCCTACTCCAGGCTCAATCTACAGTCGCTCTATTATATACCCCAGCAAACGAACACTTCGGAATTGGACCAGTGGAGGGGATGATATGTAGTCTACCAATATTTGCCTGCGACAGCGGTGGCCCCACAGAGAGTATTGTTGACCAGCCAGCAGATCAGGGGACCGGATGGTTCTACCGTCTCATCGGTGTGGGCTCAAGTATTGGTGGCCTTTTCGGTATGGATCGTTTTCGGGGTAGCTCTTTGATTACGAATGGACAGGATTTCTTTTGGAAGTTTAGATAGGTCAAGATCCTATCAGGAGTTGTGCGTCATGGCGAAGTCTTTGAACCACGCATACTGTTGTTTGGGAGTCGCCCAGCCGTCTCCGTGCCCGCCGAAGAAAGTGCTGAAGAAACGTCTGACGAAGCCGACTGCTTGCTGATTGCTGGAATCGCTGGTAATATTACTCAGGACAGAGATCCTGTCAGTGACGAGGATTGACTGCACTGTTTCTTGTGCTGTAGCCGTTCCTGCAGCCAGAATTCCCGGCAGACCACCTTGTGTTTGCTGTGGAGTTGGCGACGTGGAAGATTTGCATGTGATCTTTGGTTTCGGCTTCTTTTTCTGCTGAGGTGCGTCACGATAAAATATGTCCGTCCGGTTTGTCGCCTGCTTCCCGTCCATGAACAAAGTGAACGCCCCATCCTGCTTCCCAGGTGTGTTGAGCACGATGTCCTGGCGCAAGTTCGTCCAATTGCCTCTGCTATAGTGGAACGACCCCCTGCCTATTGAGAGCCCATACTCGTAATCGCAGACTGACTGGGGATTGGAATACAAGGCCTTTGTTTACTTTTCTTTCGGAGCGTACTGTGAACCAGGTCAGCCCTTTTCATAACAATGCGAGTGGATCGACAGTCGAGATATGGTTCCCCGGCACCACCCGGCCTCCACATGAGTCGTGTGCTAAGGCAGTCTTCGGCGGCAGCACCCCCAGAACAACCTGTATGGCCACCATATAAGCCAGGCAGTTTTCCGCCTTTCACTCAGTCGAAATCCAAGGGAAAGAAGACGCTATATTACATTGTGACATTCTTGGCATTGCTCAGGTTCAATGGCGTCGCTTAAAACTCGGCCCCACCTGGAGATTTGCTGGAAGGATTGACAGAGTCTGCTGGGTAAAGAAGCTGTAGGGCTGCGGTAAAGCCCGTAACGTTCGTGATGTCGTGTGACTCATTTATATCTTGTTCATATGCAGATCCTCCTGGGACACTGGCAAGCGCAGAGAAGCCGTTGATGATAGCGACGTTTTACTTCCCGCTGGGGAAGCAAGTGACGTTGAACGCAGATAAATCTGTCATTTCTGGAGGAGCTGCCCATGCTGTACGATCGGCCCACGGCATGCTAGTGGTGGTCACAGTGGTTGTTGCAGTCGCTGTCTCGACGACTGTAGTCGTTGACGTCGGAGTGATTGCAACCGTGGTTGTCACTATATCGGCGACTATGATTGTGGTGGCTATTTTGACGACAACCTGTGAAGGAGACAGTGACTGGGACAACAGGTAGGTTGTGTCGACATACGTGGATTGACAAGGGTGTTTGGACAGACTGGTCAACGGACGGAGAGATGACCACAGAGACCAGCTGGGCAATTGTGGCAGTACTGACACCTACAGGGTCTGCAACTGTCTGCAAGTGCAGGTAAAACAGTTGGCACTACTATGAACGGCGGACCTGTCGAGGACATCCTGTAGAGATTCGAGAATATTGGCGCTTCTAGAGACGCATGCGTATGACCTGCGCCACACAGACATGCACGAGATTTGATTTGAATCTGGTTGCCAAGCCAGATCTAGCACAGTTCATACGAACTTATGGACGATTTGCGGGTGATACGAAAAATACATTAATCACGCAATAAATTAACTCGGGAAGCGCCAATTGTGTCGCCAAAAACCTTGCTTGTCACGCATGCGTGTGCGTGATCGTACATACCTACGGACCTTCGTTGTGCGTTCCTTGTCTTGCACGAGAGATCGTGGTGTCAAACAGCGTTGTGACACATGAAATAAGTAATCATAATAAAATAAATCACAATAAAATACATCAGGTAATCATCATAAAATAAATACAGTTGGCGGCTGGCGAGGCTAGCGGTGATGGATGTAACACGATGCCTAGGTAGTTCTCCGATGATTCAAATGGACCTCATTGATATGACGCCACATGCAGTCGCGCCGCATGACATGAATTGAGGGGTCACCGCGAGTGTGATATTCACAACCTTCCCAGCGGCATTGAATACACGCATCTCGGCACTCACGGAGATGGCTACGTTGACAATGCTGCCTTAATTGCTCCACTGTTCCTTCATATCCGCAGCGGGTATCGCCACGCAACCAATAGCAGACGAAGAAGGGATATGAGGTATGTTTTTGAACGAGGATCGAAGGTGTCTGGCTAGCTGGTGGCTGTGACTGGCTCGGGAGCTGAGCAGTGAAAAAATTCGGCCACTGATGGAAGCCGTTATACGATGAGGGATCATATGTGAGCATATCAGGTTCAGGGTTATCTGAGTTGGCTATGGTGTATTGCGGGGAAACCAGGGCATCTGAAGTGTGGTCATTCAGATTCTGTCTGTACACGAGGGTCATTACGAGCAAAAAAAATGGTGACCAAGGGCATACGTTTGCGATGTGTATGAAGATGAGTAGTTGCTTCCCATTGCCGGCGAACCAGATCTCTCGAAGCCTCCTAGACCATCCAGGGTTGGTGGATTACACAGGGAGCCATCATGATAATATAAGACGGTCGATGGACTGTCTGACGTCCACGAGACAGCACTACTTACAATGTTAGACGCATTCAAGAAAGAGAAGGAACATACTAACTTGGGGCTTGATATCATAGGGTCGGCGAAAGGCATTTCAGGGGCAGTCCCAAAGTGTCGCGATGGCACAAGCGAAGTGTGGCCATTCGGATTCAACCTGGTATGAGTATGAGGGTGATGATGAGCAAATACATTAAGACGAAGGGCACACGTTTCCAATGCGTATGAATATGAGTGGTTGCTTCCCATTGCCAGAGAACCAGATGTCCCGAAGCCTCCTAGATTGTCGAGGGTTGGTGGAATATACGGGGAGAGGGGCATCCACGAGACAGCACTAATCACGGTGTTAGATGCATGCAATGAAGAGAAGGAGCATACTAACTCGGGGTTTGGTATCATAGTGTCGGTGAAATGCATATCTGGGGCGATCCCAACGTGTTGTGAGGAAGCAAGCAAAGTGTGACCAATCGGATTCGACCTGTGTAAGAGTATGAGTGAATGACGAGCAAATAATTATGATGAAAGGGATACATTTGCAATGCGTATGGAAATGAGGAGCTGTTTCCCATTATCATAGAACCAGATCTTCCGAAGCCTCCTAGATCGTCGAGGGTTAGTGGATTATGCGGGAAGACGGTCGATGGATTGTCCGGTATCAACGAGACGGCACTACTCATGATGTTAGATACATGCAAGGAAGAGATGGAGTATACGAACTTGGGGCTTGATGTCATAGGGTCGGCGAAATGCATATCTGGGGCAGTCCCAACGCGTCGCGAGGACAGACGCATGGTGTAACCAATAGTACTCGGCCTGTGTATGAGCAGGAGGGTGATTACAAGCAAATTGTTTGCAATGCGTATGCTAACAAGTAGTTGCAGGGGAACTAGGGTGCTAGTGTAGTAGGTCTAGTCGATGGTTAGGGACCGTGCCCGCAGCCTTTATACACGGTCGCTGGAAGGAAGACGCCGTCGGGCGAGCAGAACGCATGTCGTACCTGGTGTGAGTGTTCATTTGGGGACACCATGAAATTATTGTATCGAAACACAGCCCAACACACACCTTCATTAGAAACCTCACCGCATGCTGGCTTTTTGGCATGGTTGTATAAGAGAGCAAGCCATGATTTGAACCTATATAATGATTAATGCATGTGTTCGGCGAGGAACCAGACCATTGAAATGATAATCACGGAAAACCAACATGCAGCCACAATATCGTTCACTGCGGAAACAAGAAAATGATCGAACGATCTTAACATAGTCCATCTGTACTCAAACTAGATGCACGTACGTGGGGAGTTAGGTGGTCGCAAAGTCTGACTTTGGAGAAAACTGGACGAACGTGACGGAACATTGATTAACCGGATAGAAGTGATACTAGCTAGTAGTGGAAGTTCTAACTAGGCGGCAGTCGCAAACCTGGGAATGCGACACTCGAATTATGAGTTGGGTTCTGAACCGACGAACTCTGACTCTGTAAGTAATTATAAACTCCCAAGAAGTCGATTACCAAGGTTAAAAACAGTCAACACATAAGCTTTAGCATATTTATCTGTAGCGATATATCAACTCCACATACATAGATATCAGCAATGGGATCCGTCGCCCTGTCCAACATTACTCGATGATAAAGTGATAATCTTCGTTGGTGGAGATCTCTGGACGATCAGGCTTGACACGGGCCCCGAGTGTGGTGTAGCCTTCTTCTGTTGAGTCAACGTGTGTGTGTCCACAAATCCAAATTATAACTCGAGTGAGTGCCCTTGTAATCCCCGGCGCCGTGCAAATAACGCGATTATGGCGCGCATGATAAGGGCAGTCCTAGCGAGGATCGCAACGGGAATTGAATATACATTTTTTTCAAGGCACACACCGGATGGGGTGGAACCTCAATTGGTGAAACGCCCATGGCGAGAAGACAATTCAAGCGGAAAGCAAGGAACTCGCTGATTTCACACGACTTCACTTGGACCAATCAATCTGTCGATTTGGAAGTATTGATCGAGTCGAATGCGCCAGACGCCTGCAGGCGCACTCGTTGGAGTCGCTGTTCAGTCACCCGCTGTTCCACCTGCTCAACTACATATCATGATCATGGCTGACCCCGGAGAGACCAGTAGCCAGAGCCCCGGATACCTGGAAAAGCATTTATGCGATCATCCTTTCATCGTGTATGGGGGGCACTCCTTCGAAGCCAATGAGTGACGTTAATCAACCCATTATTTCATCGCTTCAATCTGACGACTGCGAAATTCTAGGGAAATGTGTCAGTCAAAAAAAAAATCTGTCAATCATAATCTAACCATTCGTCCTTTTTCATGGCGTCGAACTGATCGTCTCTGTGCACATGCGTTCTATGTAGTATTTGCAAATTCACACGCTGAAGGTTACACTCCAGATTATCGCCCTCGGGAAATGTGAATTCACAATTGTTCAGTCATCCTGTATGTCCTATGACATCTGTTATCTTCCTTGCGACCCTAAGCTCATAGCCACACATAGTGGTGTGATATAAGTTATCTTTGTAGGCATTCTCGTATTACATTTTGAAGTTAGTTGGACCCTCCCCCCAGTCCTGGTGCTGGGCATGTGCTTCTTCGCTGGCGGCATGCGTTTTTCGGAACAAGGTTTCAGATAAAGCATGTATACTTTCCCAAATTAAACCTTGATTCTTACTTCTGTGGAAGGTACGGTGCGATTGAGTTCGTCGCTGCTCACCGTCGGTGTCATTTTTGTTTGCTGTCTGGCACTTTCCACGTAGCATTACAGGGCCAGCCGTCATATAGCGATCTGTCGATGGATTGCATCATACTAAAGACCAGCCATGGGGTACGTGTCCGATATGTCTTACATGTGTAAAATTATCCTCACACTGTCATCCAGGTAGTCATCATTTTACTCTTTAGTAGGTCAACCAAAGCACACCTGCTAGTCACCCAATCACCTTTGTTTTAGTTGACGGCCCGTATCTGGGTTTCCAACTGTTCACACACACAGCCCTGTATGATGACAACAATGCGAATCCAAGAGCTGTGAGGAACATCATCCGTGGCTTACGGTCGAGGCCTTATCGTTGTAGGAATGGTAGACCTGTACCATCCCCTGATCCGACAGGTAGAGAGGCTGCAATCAATCCCTTCGGACCTGCTGAAGGTACCGACTTAGAACATGGGGCTCCATCCGCAGAGGACACAGACTCTGAAATAGAACCGTATACGAGCGTCGCTGTGTCCCTCAGGATTCTGGTCGTTGTAACTGCGGTACGTGCCAATACTCATACTGACAACAATCTTTGAAAATATTCTTGCTCTAGTTGGTAGCTGTTACTGGTTCCTCGTAGAATTCATCACCGGTTTGACTGAATCTGGGGCTATCGGCAAAGAGTTTGTCGGCGTGATATTGCTTCCCGTAGTTGGTAATGCAACGGAACACATTACTGAAGTTACAGTGTCCGTCAAGCCTGAGCTTAGGTGTTGCTGTTGGATCAAGTATCGTATGTCTGTTTACCTGGATGTCTTTCTGTGATAGCTGACTGTTCTCAAGCAAATTGCACTCTTCGTTATCCCGTACGTTTCATGGTCGTGTCTCTCGCCACTAGTTTTTCATCATCCGTATTTTTGCAGGTTCATCATGCTCGGTTGGATTATTGGCAAACCACCGACGCTCCTCTTCGACCCGTTTGAGTCGGTCGTGCTGTTCCTCTCTGGTGCGTCATTATTTCCACGGGGTGGCATGATGATTAAAGAAATACAACCGGTCCTCGGCGTGAACCATGTCGTACAGGACGGTAAGTCGAATTGGTTGCAGGGCATTATTCTCATGTGTAAGTCCCGATCGCATTTTCGGCGGCGTTCATGCTGAGGTTTGTGCGGGTCTGTACATGATCTTGGCTGTCACGTTCTTGTTTTACCCTATGTATACGTCACCAACTGAGATGAAGGTAAATTACCCGAGGTGCTGAGTGATTCTCCGCTAGGCACCGAAGACATCTTTCCGAACTGTTAGAAAGGACAGCATGCCAAGCTCCTTGCCGTTTTGTATCATAGCCTGTAGTACTATGACTTGTTTTGCAAGAACCGGGTGCACCGCTAGGGAGAGAAGGCCAAGACTGAGACTTTCTTATATCCTTGAGGCTCGTGGTATTTAGCGCGGGTGTTGAGAATTCTCGTAGCTTCTTTTTCGGCGCATGTTCCTTGTCTGATTCGAGTTCGGTGATTGCTGATGACTGTTCATTCAGGTAGAGGAATGTTTGAGGATTTTGAACTGTTTCCAGCTCGGAAGTTGTCGTGATCTTTGATGCGCCGGTGATGAATAATGAACTGTATTTCAACAGAAGCACCCTCCAGTGCTTCGCTGGTCTCTGCAGGGGCGACGAGGTGATGCGCTAGATTCGTAACCAGTCTGGACTACATAAGTACGTTATATAAGAGCTTGACGTTCACGAGCCTACTAGGTTGCCCAGGTGCGAGATGCATCACGAGATTCGTGCCCAACAGGGAACAGGCACAGCGCTTCTTCGTACAAAAAGATGGCGTGGTCAAGGTCATGAGATTTGCCTTAGTGATCGAAGCTCCATGCGATAGATAATGCAAGGTACACTGCAGCACCGGAATTTAAACAAGTACCTAGAAACCTGAAAGGGCTCGTCTTCAACATCTTCTGGGGGAATTTTTTCTTCATCTGAATCTTTATCTATCGATTCATCATAACGAGCTTCCGGAATGTTCTCATCGTGTTCCTGTATCACCGTGAGATCTTGCGTATCGACCGCGATTAGTACGAGTGCACTTGCCGGTGATGGGCAGAGGTGTTCTAGGGTGTTCCACAAGGGGCGTCTTCTACGCGATTGGCCATGTTAGGATAAAGTTATGACGTTGTGCTACAGAGTAATAGAGAAAAGGAGAGGCGAAATGAGAGCCGAGAGCTGGACCGAGCTATCTGGAGAAGGTGTAGATTGTGGCTGGAGCCTGGGGCGCCTAGACAAAGCTTAATTAGTACATAACACTGGATCCTGGCCATGGGCATAAGCGCTGAATCCTCGTAATGCAAGCACCGTTTCCCACACCATGCCGCTTAATTGATGGTGTGTCTGATAGACGTTTGCGAAGGGACAGTGGATGAAGGGTATTTGCTATTGCGCCGAGCGTCTGACCTGCTCAATGGTGGATGCCGAGTCTTGATGAAATCCTCAGAAGTATTGCTTATCTGGGCGTAGGGGTTGGTTGACTCATAGATCCTACAGAGGTGTCATTTGTAAGTGAAATGCCGAACACAAAGGCGACCAAAGGCCAGGTGGTCATCGCTTTATCTATGACCCTGCTTGTGTGAAAGCACACATATGTTCTGGTGGCGGGAAATGGCTGCAAGTCAGGCTATATCACTTGAGATTGTGATGGAGGAACTGACTATTGTGGTTCAGCTTTTGGCTGGCTACACATGCATGTCACGCTCATGACAGTCGCGGATGCCAGCAGGCACGTTCCAGTAACCATAAACCTTCTGTGACGGCAAAATGCCTCTGAGGCAGAAAGAATACTCGAGTTACGTGCATTTAGTTGTCGGGCACGTTCAAATTTCAAGGCAGGCGATGTACTGATGAACAAGACAGAGCAAAAAAGTCATGGTGGTGGTGATTCCATATGTATCATCACAACTTGACAACTGAATCGAAGGATATCGCTGGTAGTGATACTGTAAGTATTACTGGTGTGACCATGGTGAGTCGATCTGTCCCGCTGGCCCCTCCCTGGTTGTGTTAGTCACATATCCAGAACCATGGCCGTACGGGCGTTCAACTCATCTGCTGCTAATGAATAAAATGACGATTCATGCAGGCGCCTTCTGTTCCGCCAACGTGCATGTGTCAAGCCAGGGCACAAAAATAATGATAATTTGAGTGCCTTTGTGTTCCCTGCCATGACGTGGCGGTGAACGGAGATAGAATCCGGTAAAATACTGCGATCATAGCGGGCACGATAAGGGCAGTCCTATGTAGTGAGAATCCCTAACGGGAATTGAACGTATTTTGTTCAAGGAACATGTTACAAACCAGGCAGGTCAAATAATTGGTTGTGCACGACGGGGTAGAACGCCCAGGCAGAGATCATTCCCGTGGCAAGGAATCTGGTATAGCGGGTAGCCTTGCCGTAAGGTGAACCAATGGGTCTGGTAGACTGGTAAGTTACCAGTGGAGTCAAGCATGATTGCACTGATCGGGGATATCGGAATTCGCTGCCATTGAGCAAAGTCAGACGGCGATTAATGACTCTATATCGTGGATTGCCCTAGAAGAGGATGAAAGTACCAGTGTGGCTAAAGCAACATCGCCCTAGCACAGGCTAGCAGACCAACTTCCATTGAGTTGGAACGGGCATTGCCAATTAATATCAGCGTGAAATCGAGGGCACTTATTGTTTCCCACATGTCGCATCTGCCAGTACCCTCGTGTAGCATGGGCATTCTGCTCAAGCTGAGGAAACAGAAAACCACTCAATGATTTGGAGATTGTACTGCCAAAGTTACACTGACCTGCCAGACCTGCCATGGGCATAAACTGTGATTCGGGATTCAGTCTGCAGTGAACGGCCAAGGGCCTCGAACGTGAATATAAAGGCAGGAATCTCGCGAAGGCTAGTGAACATTCTCTCGTATTCGCACTAATTCCCCAGAATCTGCGAAAAGTCAGATTAAGCATTCAGAATGAACACCTATTTGAAAAGTAAGCTTACTTTACGCTTCACGAACTCGGAGATGAAAACTTACCATGAATCGACGCATCCACCCTCGATGTCGTTTTCGCGGTTGGGGCAGGCTCCTGATCAAGATTCAATGGGATCAACCCTACAGTCATGTCTTGAGTCCCTTGACCGACTCCATGATAGAATAGACTGTGTTTGCAACGAAATGCTGTGGCTCCGTGCCCGCATTGCAGTTGTCAGCTGCCAGTTAGGAGTCACCGTGGGGGATCAGGGCACATGTCATAGCAGTGCTGACATGCAAACAATTTTTGATGATGAGCCTCAGATGGTCACGTTCAACCAGCTCATTGGTATTTCACTGTTATCAACTCTGCTCGACCTCTTCCTCTTAGCTTTCGGACCAAGAGTACAGTCCTTTAGGAGCTATGAGATCGCAGTCAAAGGGAACAGATCCTGCTGTCGGTCAACTTTCACAAGGTAAGTTCTATATTCGCTGCCTTTCTTCTAAGCGCTTACCGTTTTCAAACAGACGTGTTGCCCTCTGGTTTCATCGGCGTGCACAACCCTTCCCGCCTCAGCATAGCAAGTACCCTGGGGGCAGACCTTGCTTGACTCCTCAGAACCGCTCCATCCCAAAGCGCAGGGCAGCCAAGACAAAGCAATGTGCACCCGGATGCTCAAGACTTGTCAAAAAGGAGAACCGCACTTGCCACGTAAACGAGATACATCGGCGGAAAGTTAAGGCTGTTTGCGCTGACTGTGGAAAGGGATTTACGCGCTCGTATATGAAGAAGGACCATATCTGTCGGGCTAAATGTAAATGTTCTTAGATTTTGTTTTCAAACGCACCCTGATTCCATCGCTTCAATTGTATAAATCTTTCGTAGCCATTCTATAGGGCAAGAGATACTCTCTAGGAGTGCCAATGTTCTCTTACTACGAGGCCACCTGAACACATTGACAATCTCAACGCCCTGCCACAAGGCCCACACGCCAGGCACAAGTCATCGGAACCGCGCTGAGTTCAGTAATGGTGGTTGCAAGTTCATCCTCGACTTTATTCACGTCTACTTCTAGGGAAGCGTGACCAGCCGTTGGACAGGGAAAGCCCTAAGGACAGATATGGAGATCTCGAAAAGAAGAGGGAAGGTGATGCGCACCAATGCGAATAAGATTCGATGGGGTTGTTCTCGTGCGGTCATATCACGCTGAAAGGAGAGCATGCTTTCATAACTTTGGCTACCTCAGTACTCAGCTCCAAGGGGCACGGCCGAGGAAAGGATGCAGGATTAGAGTGCTACGGACCGCTAGTGAGTTACATGGTAACAAAGAGTGTACTGGTACTCTATATTTAGTGCATTTGCGTCTTCGGCTAATCTTCGGCAGCCAGATGTGCAGTGAAAAATTAACGAGCGTCAATTTGTGGGGATCAGCTGATTCAGCTCCGAGTCTACTTCGCTATGTACAGCATTCCCTCAGCGTGATATTCACAATGTCGCTCTCACTCAGCACTCAGCCCATAGCCGATTTCACGACAAATCCGAAAAAAACTTACTACTCTTGCTGATAGTGACTGCCCGCCGTGCTCCCGATGAGCACAATTTTGCAGCCTTGTCTTCCACGCCCTCGGTTGAAAACGGCGCAGGTACCCACGGCAGACTTGAGGTGAGGTTTACATTGATGATCTTGTACCACCAGCTCGATAGTCATGTCACGGTTGACATGTTCTGCGGCGGCCAGATGTTGTGGTTAACTACGACTACTGCCACAGGGTCGAACTGCGTGCCTGAGAGCACATCGAACATGTATTTCACAGCAGCCTCAGAGTAGCTGTCTGCCTTGGGGAGCCTGGGTGGGTTTGAAGTTGGAATTGTAATATGCAGTTACATCAAAATAATTCCAGAGGTTGATGGTTGACTTCCACACGTGCAAACCACTGCTGCACCATAACACTTCTTCCCGTGTGCGGGACTACTTACGTCTTTGGTACCAGCTATCTGTCCTCAGTGGATGCACAAGTCCATTCTAACGAAGTGGCACATGCAGATCTCACAGGTGTAAGCAAAAGTGCAAAAGTGCACATGTGAACCTCCTCACGTTCTCCCTTGTACTCATCGACAGCAGCGGAAGAGCTCCGTACAACGCTCCGACCCATGATATAGAAGGGATGCCTATCTTCATTCTATTTGGTCTGCCTACGGGAGATTAGGGCTTTTTGAAGTTCCCGAAAACCGAAAAAATCGCATATACTGGGTTTCTCGTATTTGCCGCATTCTTACACTTATCGGGCCAGCAGCCGTACCATCGCAGTGGTTGTGGTGAACCTATGTCATTTCATTTATTAGCAAGAGACGAATCAATTGAATGCCTGTATATCTTCCAGTCGAGCAAACTCAGCATCAATGTCATCAAGTGACTACTGTGACATCGATTCTGGTCCTTCGAGATTGTACCTGATGTCACCGGAGACTGCTGCAAGCGGAGGAACAAATGCAAAGTCGTCTTCCTCCGTTTGCGAACAGGGGCAGTTACGCTGAACTCAACCAATTGGCTCGAAGAAGAAGCATTGCTTCCCTCGTCATCGCCAGAAATAACTGCAGCCATCAAAGCCACCTTTCCACCCGCGGGTTTCTTCATAAAGTGTTGCAGTGCCTCGTCATGAGTCTCTTGTGGACAATTGCTGCATTTTACAGCATCCGTGAGGTGCCCAGAGAAGATGATTCAAGCAGCAAGGAGTGAAGTTAGATAGTGATTGACTATATCGCGGATTTCCATGGAAGATAGCAAAAGAATTAGCGTGGCTAACAGCCGACCACTACAAATTGGCCAGCCATCCGAAGTGAACCAGTAAACAGATGAGTCATAATGGTATTTACATAATGTAGAGCCTCATTGACTACAATCTGTATGACCGCTTTCACATGGGAATACTTATTTGGCATTATCTGACAAGCAAACCAGCACTTGGATGGATCAAAGAATAAATGAAGGGGCATAGATCTATGAACTTAAATTGAAATGCTGAGACGGGAATTGAATTTACCTTTTGTTCGAGGTACACGTTACAATTCAAAGGGCCAGACAGGTTGACTCAAGCATTCGCCGTGCACGATGGGGTGGAACGCCCAGAGAAGACAATCCAAGTGGTTGCAAGAAACAAGTAAAGAGCAAGGCTGTGAATGTCGAGGTACTCACGCTTATTTTGACTAGCCCCGATTTAGACTGGGGCAGGGCTGGAGTTTGAGGCCCTGCCGCAGTGCACAGCAGGCGACGATCACTTTGCACTCCTAGATTATCATGCACGCCCCATTGTAATACTACATGTCCACTCTGTGTTCGCAGGTGGTGTGATCGCGGCTTCGGGTTATGAGCTTTCCGTACCTGTTCTTGCTGCCCTTAGTGCTGGCACTGGAACCTGGAGAATAGTCAGAAGCAAAGGTGGCTGAGGCTGGTACATCAACGCAGATGGGTTGGTGGTGAGCTCGAGCGGAACCTTTCCCAAGAACACCCCCTTCGTGTTCAGATGCCATTGACCGGCAGATGGGCCAATGGGAATGTAAACAGTTGGGTGGCACGTGAGAAAGATGGAAGTAAGTTACATAGATACATACCATGACTAGCAGGAACGGTGATTGCATTAAAGGCATTGTTGCTTACCAGGGATACTTAATGATTCTGATCCTGTTGCTGTTGCTGCCCGCCGTTGATGGCTCCATAAATTTTATTTGCTTACCAGGGATGATGACTCCGATCCCGTTGATGTTTCATTGCCTGCCGTCGATTGCTCCTATTGCATTTGATAATTCAAGCGGCAGGTAACTTTTGTGGCAGGCAGCGGTAAGGACCTAAGGCGTCACTTGATTTGGCAGCATCAGAATCTAAGTGGTGTGATTGCACTGATTGACGGCCCATCAGAAGGAACAACTATCTTCCTTCATCTTTAAAGGTTGCGGATTTCCATGGAAGAGAACAAAGGACCATCACAGCTAACACGACTGATCCGGAAGCCAACCATTGGACTCTATATAGTAGACCGACATCCGTCGGTTTGGAATGGATAATGCCAATTAATATTGAACCATGGCAGAATGCAAGGACCATATTATTTCCTGTGTGCCATCTGCCAGTACAGGCCTGCCCTCGTTTAAAAGGCATGAAGCACGAGCCTATCACCTAAATGGCTCTACCCTTCTTGTCCCACTGCAAGTCTTGGTTAGAGAAGGTCAGGAGAAAGTTACCGTGGGGAAGAAGCCGCCCATCTATAACTCCCACTGGTGGTTGTGATCCAGACCCCGACAACCAGCAAGTTCATGATAGTATTCTGTGATAATCACTTGCTGATGCCGATTTCTAATGCAGCGTACCTAATTTCACGGCATTCTTGTCTAAGGACAATCCCATAGCGCACGGTAGTGTCGGAGACATGTGGAAATGCACTTACATCGCGTCTGAGGCTCGACCATCACCTGGAGGCAAGCCTACCATTTACACATGATTCATATCCAGCGATCTGAATCCATGACAGGGTAGCAGTCAAGTCCATAATAGTCACCCAAAGTGCATCAAGCGCGTATTGAGATTCATTGCCCAGACAAGTGTAGGCTTCGAGACTGTATTTGACTCCGAAAAGAAAGGAAGAAAAAGTTCACAATAGTACTTGTTCTGTGAAAGAGTTTTCACTCGCCCAGTTCGAATTGGGGCCGGGTTGAGGTGGAATATATTTATGTACACTTAAGTTGTTTAGCCCTAATCAAATCCATAACTGGATGACTATCCGTAGGCAAAATAATGCGGAATAGAGTATCTCGGACTTCGAAAAACATTTGCAAAACATAATCTAGATAAAAAAACAAAACCATATCATCCACTAAATGGTTCTGCCAAAAGACAACGACAAAGAAGTGCATTACAATGATGAGACAGTTGAGCTCGCTGTTGCCCACAGTGAGCACGAAGCTTTGCTTACCCATTTCGGTTGTCGGTGTTGATCGATTGATCGATGATTAAGGGGCTATAGGTGTCGAATCAGTTTTTTCATAATCGATTATTCCATCAGTATTGCCATTATTGCAGTCCGTCGTGCCGTGCATCCTCACCTGTCCTCACCCAGCTATACTTTCGCCCCTCGACCGCCTGAGACCTTCCCCTACACCCACAGCAACATGCTTTAAATTTCCTCCGCTACCTCCGCAAACTCCTTCCTTCTCACACGCAGCTCCTAGTCCTTGATCCTTGTCTCTTTTACCAGTTTCCTTCGCAGTTGACTCGAAAATCCCCTTCCAGTTCCCTGCTACATCACACCTACCTCCCAATTGCTCTCCCCGAAGCAGGCCACGACTCACAAGTTTTCACATATAGATCCCCACCACTGTGTTTCAACTGCTGTAATCACACTTTCGACTCACATTTTCTTCAGCCACTCCACCACTGCCCTGCCATCCTGGTCCTCTTCTATTGCTCTCACAGCCTTCAAACCCCGCTTGGACCACATATCAACCTGGTGGCTCGTTCGTGCAAGGTCATGCATTACCGCCTATTGTTGATGTTCCTCTTGCAGTAAAGAGGAGTGTTTGGTTCATTTGTCTCAGTGTATTGCAGGTCTCATGCATCCATTTGGACCGTAGCAACAGTAACACAAACTGTTACTATTACTCTGATCGACCGAAGAGAAGAACAAACCGATTGCAGGCAGGAAGGACAGTCAGCCTAACAGAAGACACGCGTATGTTACCACAGTATGTTTTCACTTACCATTATTTGCATTGGGTGTCTGAAGAATTTCGACTTTTGAATTCTCTGATCGAGGTTCACAAGTACCTGCTGCTAATAATGACAGCAGTACGGGCGACTGTTTCACGCTGTCTCAGCTCTATCTAAACCGACAACTGCCAACTGCAGTCCCAGTCCCACTGCCGGGGCCCCAGCAACAAAGCCGAAATCCTTCAGTTTGCAAAGCTCCCTCAAGCATCGAAGCAGTTCTGACATTTGGTAGCTACATTCATTCGCACTTAGCATTTTTAAGTGACCGCTGGTTCCCGGACACTCCGCCAGGTGCTCACGAACAGGCAACCATTAAGAGTGCTTTCGACAATCTTTGCTAACTAGGAAGTGTGGGAGTAATAGTTGCTGCACCATTTGTGGCTGACGATGAGCCAAATCAACAGGCTCTCAAGGCTCACTCGTGCCAAGGTTGCTCCAGTAGTACTCGTTGTCCAGGGTGCTGGGGTGTTGAGAAATACTGCACATTGTTGTCACGATACGGGACATTGGTATTATAATTATGTGTTGTTCCGCCCAAGCTCCCTTGTACAATATTGGGGAGTCAACTCATACTCAAGCAGAAGACGATATGGTTGATTCTCAAATGCACAAGCACTCTAGAGTAGACAACAACATGAAAGAGAATACAAAAAAGAAGATAACTGAAGCATAATAGTATCAGGGTAACTCAGAAATTCCTAGTACTACAACAACTTGAAGTACAATGTGGATGAAAGAGAAATTAGAATCAAAGATCAACGTCTTGTAAATCTGTATGAGATGAAAGCAATGCAACATGGAACTACACACCAATATGAATGAAAACAATCCTCTGCTCGAGTGGTACCACCTTCTTTATGGCATACGTAGCATAGTTAAGTGCTGACACCGCCCTTCGTACAGTCAATGTCACCCTCCTTCAAATCCTTGAATATATCCTGATAGAATGCTTCCACAACATGTTTTGCAACAGCATCATCGACCGCCCACAGTGTGCCAACAACGCTCTTGAACCCAGAAAATTGCAGACCAGCTGCAAGGTGTATAACTTCATCAGGCATCTTCTCATCACCTACGGCGGTATGACATGCCGATAAGAACACGAATTCAGCTTGTGGGCATTGTTGATGTCAAGCAACGTGAGGCAGGTGTCTCTCATGGCGAAATGTGAATAGTAAGGCTCCTCGTGGTCCTGCTTGCCATGACAAGCGAGGTGCACCCATGTGTTACTTTGCAAAGCTTCGAGTGCACCTGCTCGCGTGGCTGCATCCCCGAAAAGAGTAGTGGGGTCAGCCGTTGCGGGGACAAGCTTACGGACGAGCTCGAGCTCATTTTCAACAGCCAAGAGCTCTTCGCCTTGTCCAGCCCCTCGACTTTGCCTGATCACCACAAAAGACGGAGTGGTGTGGTTCTTCATCATCTGTCGAGATCTGATCAAAGCCGAAAGTGTCGGCGTGTAAGAGCAGATGTAGAGATCCTGGAGGCCTGGTTCCAGCTCAGAGCTGTGTGGGTTCTTTCAGAAGGACTTGACTGCATGGAGAGGAATCGAGGTAAAAACTGCTGTCGGATACAGCCAGATTCGAGAGTGGTGCAGCAATTTTAGAACATGCTGGAGCACTTGGATAATGGGTAGCATGACCACATCCCATATCCTCCGCAACAGTGCCATCAGCGCTGTCCTTGGCACCTCTTGGCGCATACCAGATGTCTGTCGTATTGCTTTTGTGAAGTCGTCCTTGAGCACCTCGAGATGTGCGAGAGCGAGAGAAGGGAAGGGGACATGGTAGGGCTGCCCTGACGTAGGGATGACGAGGGCGTCGCACAAGTACTTGCTGGCATTGAGGATGATAACTGGGCCATGAGATGCTGCAATTTGCAGTTCTGTGTATGACGGTGGAAGCAGGAATCGTGAGAAATCTTGATGATTACGAATTTCGGCCACCACAGTGTCCCATTCCTTCGTAAGTCTTCTGTACTCTACTACTGCCCTATCAGCAGTAGCTCGGTCTGCGCTGCCTATGGCACCCTGAGCGTCTGACAGGCGCTTGCTGAGCGCAGAGAATTTGTGAGCTAGGTTGGGATTTGTGAACTCAAGGTCTTCAAGTGGAGTCCTCAGGCGAGAGGCCAGCGACCATTGGTGGCAACGGCCTTGCTCCACGAGTTCGACGGCCTTTTGTAGGTTATGATGGCGCAAGGCACATGTTGCAGCATCTACAGGGAGTGTACTGGCATAATTTAAGGCGGCAGTAGCTTCGCGCTGCGACGTGGTTGATGATCGTGTGGCTAGATGTGCGTCAAGAAGCTCAAAAAATAGTGCATAGGCCTCCAGTGCAGATCCATCATTATTGTGTTGCTCCGCTGCAACAATCCAATTACATGCTGCAATGATGCATTGCGGCAAGCCTTGAGTGGGGTGTAGTGATGCCAATCTGGAGTTCTCTAATGCGAGTGACAAATCAGCAGGGTTGTGTTGCACCTGATAACGAGCAAGATAGGCATCCTTCAGCCACACATAGCTGAAATATCTATCCGGGTGCAGTGAGGGCAAAACTGCCAATGATTGCTGGCAGAGATTGATGGCCTCCTTAATATCTCTATTGTTCCGAGTTTCCATGAAACGAGAGCAGAGTGCTGAGCTGAAATTGACAAGATTTCGGTGGCGCTGAGGATTGTCAAGCTGTCTTAACCGAAGAGATTGATGGTGCAGATTGACGGCCTCATTAAGGTCCTCGCTGGGATTGAATTTGTCATATCTGGTGGCGAGCGCGATGGCAAGGTTGTTAAGTGTGCTGTCACAGGTTGGATGCCCAGGTGGGCACAATGTTAGTGCCTCATGATAGAGGCTGATAGCTCTGTTGATGTCATTAATGTCACCGCATTGGATGAAACAGGTGTGGAGTGCGCCCCCTAGGTTGTCCAATGGTGCATCACGAGATGCATGCCCAATAGGGAACAGGCACAGCACCTCTTCATACAAAGAGATGGCCTCGTCAAGGTCATGAGATTTGCCTTGGTGATCGAAGTGCCATGCGATAGACAATGCCAAGTTGTTCAAGTAAGTTCCATGATGATGGCATCCTTTGGGGGCCAGAGTTGAAACAACCTCACGGAAGCATTGTATAATCTCGTCTAAATCATCAATGTTGCCATATTGTGTAAATCGTTCCCTGAGGGCCCATGAAAGTTTATTAAAGGCACTGAGATGGTGCTGATGTCCCAGAGGACAGAGCTCAAGCACGAGTCGTCGGAGTTGGATTCCTTCATCAGATCCATCCGGTGCAAGATTGTTGCATGCGAGGATCACATAATCACCATTTCCTCCTACTGTGATGCTGCGAAGATAAGTGCCATCGGGACAGAGGGACAGGAGCTCATAGTGGAGTTTAGCGCATTCACAGATATCATTGGTGGTATGTTGATTGTTGTAGTGCCATATTAGCGCATTGGTGAGATGGTAGAGAGACAACGGACGATCGGGGTGGCCCTGCGGACACAATGCGAGGGCGTCGCGGAATAGAGAGGTAGTAGCGTCAATGTCTTCACGATCCTTTCATATATAGCCTTGAAGGCGGGCCCACACGAGGTTGGTGGCAGCGGCTGCATGGTCAGGATGGCCAGCCGGACACTGGTCCAGAACCGATTGAAATCGCTCCACTGCATCATTCAGGTGAGAGACCACCTTGCTTATCATGTACTCGGCAAATTTTGAGTGGCCCGTGTCTGTATCCCGAACAATCTGGCAGTCAACAACACACTACAATTTGCGTTCCATCAGCAACAATAGCACGGAGGCTGGGGTCACTCACATCTAACAGCCCACCATCGTCGTTTCCACGAGCATGCACAGAAGCGGCCTTCAGCGTGAGAGAAGGATGGACACCTCGAATGAGCGGGAAGGACAAATCTACAGCCAATGAGGAGATGTAGATGGATGTGAACAGATCACTCACCAAAAGGCTCATCTCCATTATTGAGAAGCTCATTCCACGACCTTTCAAGCTTTCCAATGAGTTCTCCATGACCTAGCATTCCACCGCACTCAAAGGATGCCCTGATCTCCATTAATAATCTAGGTGAAGCATTTGGTGATCTGTAAACACGTAATGAGTACTGGAATCACATCCACAAGTCTCTGTAGTAGAAGTCTTTACATAGTCAAAGTATCGCCCCATGCTACAGAGTTGTCAGATAATAGGACTGGGGCGACTGACATCCAGCATCTCCTCGAGTCCAGTTTGATGGACACATAAATGCATGTGGGTATGCGACAGGAGGGTACTCTGAGATTTTTTCTGCTGATGACTGTGAATAGAGCGTGAATACCATGAAGCGAATACCAAGATCATATGGAATGGCCTACCATGAAACCTGATATATCGGCCTTTCAAGCTACCAGGCATGCTGGCGCGATGAAGCAAATGACGAGCGACACGGTGCATTGAAGATTGGATGATGGGACAAGAGGGGCTAGGGATGTGGACTGGGGATGAAGCTGGTGAGAGGTTGAGAATAAATGGGTAAGGGGAGGGTGCAGGGCATATTCCACGTGCATTTCCACTGCTGATCGCTGGTCGGCACAACAGACGCTGGTCTTGATGCCACCAAGCGCTGACACAAAATGACACAAACAGTAGCGGGAAGGGCTCCACTAATGATGTGAGCAACTTAAATGTCATTGCCGATCGTCAGCAAAAGTGGCCAACGAAGGGCCAGGCTGCTGGCAAGCAGTTGACTGGAGCAGTCATGCAAATTTGAGAGCACTCTGTGAAGCTGGCCTATCCTTGCCGGTCATATTGAGATTGTTCGTTTATCACTCACACTAGTCGTGTAGCACACTATAAAGAAGAATCCAGTGTATTTCATAATGCAGATTGTACAAACCACTTTAAAAAAACGACATCAAGTGCACAGGAAAAAAGCCAATATGTTCTGCACGAGTCGGCTTGAGCTGATGCCATGGGGGAAAATAACTGAGAGGGTTGTGGAAACAAAGGCGACGGTGTGCGGGAGTATGGCATGTTGAATATAGGATGACCGTGACTAGGGTACGGGCAAAAACTCTCCGAGCAGTTAATAACATGGCTAAATAGCATGTTGCTCACAGGGAATTAATAACAAGCAAGTTATCAACAAGTTATTAACAATCACGTGACCCAAAAATCAAAAAAATTCTCCTGAGGGTTCTCTACCAGTTGGCCCACTCGGCATCGGCATCCTCCAAGTCACTAGTACCGTCACTGCTACAGCCATCATTCTCTAAAGCCCGGTCAGCTACACACTCGCGTTCATCTGACAAGATCCTCATCACAATTGGTGCATGGATATCCACTTCAGCCTCGACCTCGAAGGCTGAATCTTGAGCTGGCACAGATGTGGCTACCTCATCCAGCCAAGTGTATTCTTCATCAAGCATCTCTTCGTCTTCGTCAGCGGCATCCACGGATAAATAGCTGCCTGTTGATGCATGCTTTTCTGTCCGGTCCACAGTGGACTTAGTAGGTGCAGAGATTAAAGACTCGACATCACAGAATGCAACATTAGGGCGCCGTCTTTCTGCCATTTTCTGTGTATGGTTAGTTCCAGCTTGAATTGACTCAACACAAAACTAACCTTAGGATCATACATGTGCCACTGCCGAATTTGCGTCATGTCAACGAGGGTGCGGACTTGTTGACGATTTCTTGCAGGTGTGTTCATCTTCATGAACACAGACATGGTACGTTCTTCTGGTATGGAGGACAGCTTGATCGAGTAGAGCTTTTGGGCTATGCACTGGAAGTAGAAGACAAATTAGTAATTGTCCATCATACTATGATGAGCAATTCACCGCAAGCATGGACCCTTCGGAAATTTTTGTCAAATGAGTCCAATATGAGAGCATGTTCTGCCCTTCCTCCAAAGGTGTGTCGAAAGGATACTGTCCTTTCACATAGTGCTCAAATTGACGGACAAATGATTCCCGGACAAACACTGCTGTTTTACCCTTGAGGACTGGGTTATGCTGAGACTTGTATTCAGCTTCGAGCATGGTTTTGAGGTACTTCGTAACACGTCGATAAGTAGGTGACTTGAGGGCATCTTCATCCGATGCTGAACCCGACTCAGAGATTCGAGGGAGCTTGATTTTGAGAGAGAGTGGATTATGGAGGATCGCGCTGTGCACATAGTCTGTCCCATAGATCAACATTAGCATCATGAAGATAAGTATAACTGCGACCTATGAGGATCCAAACATAGGGCAGCAAGGTAGCAGTCAGCTGGTCCGTCCTGAAGTTGCTCACGGAAGCGAGAATTGACAATGGCATAAATCCAACCCATTTCTTCGGTGGTGAATCTGGTCGAAGTATCTTCGAAAACTTGCTTAATGCAGCCGCATATGGCTAGCCAATACTTGTAAACATCGGCTGGATTAATCTGCATGGATTCAAGACAGATGATAGCCTTGGCAATGGGACCCTCAATATTGATAAACCGGTTGAGGTCAAGCTCAAACTTCATCCCACTAACACTGCCTGACTTGAAGAGACTTGCTAGCTCTGCCTTCTGCAAGCAAAATAGACGTGATCAGCAGTAAGTAATTTGAAGTTGACATAGTAATGCTGTGAATGGTACCTTGCCTGGAAATTTGACTGCGCCTGAGTTGACAAGTTCCTGCACCGCTGGGAGGCACCGCTGAACTGAGATACCAGCTGCGCAGATTGTAGCAAACTGTGTCTTGCCAATGCCTTCAATTCCTCGAGCAATGCCTTTTCGCAGCCTTGCTTTTCGCAGTGCATCAGATGCCATTGTTGACTTGCGGAAAAATGTTACAATGGAGCGGAGCTGGGTGATCATCTGTGGTGAAGAGGTTAGAACAACAGTCTCGAAGTGCGTCAGAAGTGACATTGAGCCTCACATTTTTGAATGTCGAAAGCTTTGCAATGTCCTTGCAAAGGAGGTTGAGATGGTGACATGCATCGGACATTGGAATGACAGTTTTAACAGCTTGGCAGACGAGTTGTCGCGCAACACGGACATTGCCTGTGTTGTCAGATGTTATACCAGAAAAACGGAAGCGGCCAACCAGGTCCATTGCATTCAGAAGCATGCATGAAATGTGCTCCCCTGTGTGAGATGTGTCAGATGATTCTTCCCCTTCGACGAGGAAGCTTCGTCCATCTGATGTCATGAAATGGACTGTGTAGACTGACTGGGGGCGATTGGTCGTGCCTCCATCATAAGAAATCGTGAGGTTGATCTGTGTTTTCAGGAAGGTGATGCTAAGCGTCCGAACACGTGCAGCTTCACCCGTGATGTGTGTATCAGCAATCGTAGTACTGCAGGATGGATGATATGCTGCGTTTGCAATCAGAAAAATTTCTTTCCACTCGTCATAATCAACAACTGTTGGAGGAAGCCCAGCTGCACAGATGAGCTTGACTATTGCGAGGTCCAGTTGAGCATGAAGGAGTTCACGCCCAACTTTTCTAGCCTCCACTTCTAGTTTTGTCTTCGGATGCTCAACTGGGGCAGCAGATACGAGCTTCTCCCTGCTATCACTATCTTTCAGCGTTGGCTGACCGTCGGATTGCGAGATCACCTGGCTGGTCTCTTCCAATTTCTCTACTCGTGCTCCCAAGCTCTCACTTGTAAGCAGCTTGTTAACTTCACGACAAAGAGATGTTGGCAGCCGGTGACATGAAGCTGCATGCTTCAACAGGCGTTTTCGATTGGCGGGTGCAGATAGACTATATCTGCAATTGTCTCCACAACATTGGAACCATATCTTCTTTGGCTGGCCAAGTTCATGACACTCCTGGCTAATCTTGTTGAGTATGGTGGTGTGTGGTCGGCCTTGAGCCTTGCCATGGACATCACGGCACTTTTTAGGCACAATATCAACTAATGTGCCACCCTGTGGTTCATCATCAGAGTCATCGGCAGGAGTGTCTGCCTTGGTTTTGAAGTAAGTTAGTAATGAACACATTAATCTCCGGAGTGAACAGAACTCACTCTACTGCGTTTTCGAGATATTTTGGGTGCAACCGATGTGGTGGTCTTGAAAATAGGTGCGAGTGGGATATTCTTCTTTCCCTGAAAGGTCTTGATGAGGCATGGAGGGGAATGGGAAATAGAGGGTGACAGTGACAGTGACGGTGATGCTGGCAGTGAAGAAAACTCCGAAAGCGATGGAGTTGATGGTGGTAAGAGTGTTATGACTGGGGATGAACAAGCGAGCTGGAAGCGAACATCAGAACATGGCGCAAATTGGTAAAGAACGGACTTACATGACGGTCAATGATAGTGTTCCCAAAACACATGCGAGCAGTATCCGTGTCCTCTAAACGCGGTGATAAAGAGAAAATTTTGACGGACAAATGTGATGTGCGATGGCATTGATGGCAAACAAACCACATGAGTGTGAATCTTCCTGACGGGCGACTTTGAGAGTGTCCCAATCCAGTGGAGCAGGTACGTGGTGTGAGAGCCACCAGTTGATCACATCCTTCAGAAAATGAGGAACAGCGGTGCCAAATGAATCTCTGTAGCGAATTTTTCGGTCAGTTGTATCAATCACAACTGCCGTCCAGTGACTGTTGTTGATATTGCACGGGAATCCAAGGGTTTCATACCGGCAATCCTGGAATAACCTCTCTGCAGCATTACGAAGACACTGTGTCTCCCACAAAGAGAGATAGGTGCCCTGGGCACGGTGTGGGTGAGGAAAATAGACTCTGTGTGAATCAGAAGTCTAACAAGGGTGCGAGGCTTATACTCGTCCCGAGGGGATTGCTACTGGGTAGCGAGTCCTCAAATAAGTGCGAGGAAACAAAGACTAGACTCTGTCTAGCGACCCGAAGGGTTCCGGTCCTTACTAGGACTGGGAACACAAAGATGCGGAGGGTTCCCGACGAGTGGAACTCAGCGCGTGACGAGCGGAACTACGGGGAACTAACGGAACTAACGCGGAGCAAACAGGACAGATGGGGAACAAACGGAACTAATGGGGAACAAATGGAGGGAAAAGAAACTACGAGCTTGCAGGAGGATGATTGGGCAAAGTCGGACCAGGCTTGTGTCTGGTACTTGCTCCAAGTCGTCGGATCCGATGTCGGGCATTTCAAGCAGAACTCACGGGGTCGGGAACGATGCAATGTGATCAGGAATAGATTCGGGAAGATATTTTAAACAGTGAGTGGAGTACTGGGAAGTACTCTGTAAGTGGAAGTGGAGTCGAGTCTATCAGAAGGTAAAAAACTAAGATCCCATCTATTGCTACCTATATAGGAAGGGGTTCCGAAATGCGATATGCTACAACCGGGTGAGGCTGTGAGATAAGGAATCGGTCCTGAGTAGCGGAAGGATCCATATAAGTACCGTAACACATGGGAAATGAGATAGGAACATGTTAGTGACATGGAGAACGTAGCTAGTACTCACCAGCGAGGATGGAAGGACATGGACAGGATGGAGGAGGATGTTCCGAAGGCTGTAGGAATATAATGCGTGTGGTACGCGATTGTTCCGCTGGGTTCTGCTTGGTTCCGTGTAGCGGACGGGTCGGGGAAGATGCGGATGGGTAGCGGAACGCGCGGGAAAATGGTGGGAAGGCATGGGAAATATGCGGGATATGGGCCTACGGTGGGGACGTTCCCCACAATGGTCACGATATGCCATCAATAGCATAGGGACAAAATACATCTGCTCAAAGGTATGCTTCGATGCTGTGTCCTCACCTGCATAGATAATATCAAGCATCATATTTAGATTGGTATCACTTAACCATTCCCTGCATGCAAAGTTTTGCAAGATCATGGATCGGGGCCCAGTCACTGAAGCCTGATGTCGCACCCGACCAGCATAATCTGTCCATGGAAGCGTGGAAGATGCATGCCACAGGATTAGACTCCTGTTTGGTCAGGAAAGTCTCTGTGCAATGCCACTTGTACTGGATATTAAGTAAGGCAGGCACTTCGAGCCAAAACGTCAAAATCCAGAACGGAAAGTGATGTTTTGTGTCAGTATGACCATAGAGAACTGATCTGCTACCAGCAGATTTCACATGTGATGCCTGGTCTAGGAGGTGCCGTAAAACTTCAGGAGTAGGTGTAGTGTGCGTGCAAAGGTAATAGGGATATGATTTTTCGTGGTGTGGCTCATCATGGCTGAAATACTGATGTAAAGATGGGGGGTCAGCCACAGTGGGGGATGGAAGTTGGAACAGTAAGAGAGATGACACAGACATATTCTTGTCTGGAAAAATAATGGACCGCATGTCATCCGGAATGGCGAAAAGTGAGTTGCTGTGAATGCCTTCAACCATAACTGCTAGTGTTCGTCTGACAGGTGAGTGGAAGAGAAAGTTGTAAATATGACATTGCAATACCTTCAACTTGTTCTCGCTGTCTTCTTTGCATGATTTGCATGATTTGCAGTGCCAGGACTTCGATCAACAGGAAGGCATGAAGACTGGAACCTCGCAGGGGTCACTTGACTTATTAGCACTTTATTAACCCCTCCCAAGTGGCACCCATGTCATTAACCGTTATTAACAAATTATTAACAGGTTGTTATTAATGCGGTTAATAAAAATCGGGTTTTCGCCCATACCCTAACCGTGACATAGCCTGATATTGATCTAATGAAATTGTAAGCGTAGAGCAAAAGATGAAATGGACAGATGCAAGCTGACTGCACATAGACAGCCTGTTTGTCACAATGAGTCAGCATCTAGAGCTTGAGATGCGAGAGCATCTATCTATATCTCGCCTGCCAGCGAGGCCAGGTCATTTTCTAATTCGTACATTTGGGTACTGCCGGCAGCGAGACGTGCCGAGTCACAGACTATATTGGACTGGCTTTGACTTTGCAGCGGTCGCAGTTTGGGAACGGGCTTCGGTTGTACAACGTTGTGAGGTCCAAATTTAAGTTGAACATTGAGAGATAGTAGGACCAGACACGTCTTCGTTAGTGACACGAAGAAATCACGCGGATGAGGTCATGTCACGCCATCCAATTTTAGTCCATAAGCCCCTGTGCCTTCAAATTGATAATAACTACCAAATCATGACAGCCAACACTAGTACATGTAATATAGTTCCAAACTCTGTTGATTCTCTGTGTTGGGTGGCATTCCGCCTCTAATATTCGCCATCATTATACAATGATTCCTAATAAAGGTATTAGTAGAACTAGTCAATATGAAATACCACTGTGTTGTGAAAGCACATCCGGGATTTTCAGAGAACAGCCGAGCACATTAGGTTTAGCGTTGCCTCAAGTTGCCACAGTCATGCCATGAGACATTGTCACATTCTGAGAGTGTTTTCTGAGCAAATAATAATGTTTGACTGTTGGCAATTGCATTTTAAGACGCTCTAGTATGTACACTAAACACAGTATGTCAAACAGAAAGCAGAAGTGCGTGAGGAGGCCTACAATAATGAAAGTAAAGCTATGCATCACGGTCAAGTACAGGCAATAACTTCTTGATAAATCATATTATAGAGGTAGCAATCTTGGCCCTGTGTATGGTGCAGCATTAACAGTGAGCAGATTCTGGCATCCTCCCACTAAGGGATATGTACTAGTACAAGAGGATCGCCTTCATTACCCAGGGATCGATGCAGGACAACAAGCGATAAGCCTGTCGCCAAGCAACTGATGTGGTATGAAAGGGAATGTCGTGATATGAATTGCAGTGTGGAGGATTGCAAATGGACAGGCTATACTGTGATATTAATACATTACATAGCCTACAGTGGTAACAAAAATGTGATACAATAGTTGCTGAACCCCACAGTGTACTTACAGGCAGTAGCAGCTGATGTATCACTGGTGAATCCAAAAAAGATGCTTGCATCCAGCCCATTCCTGGTTCTCTGGGTTCTTTTGATTGTTCCTCCGTTCTTTATATTTGTCAGCTGATGGTTTCTTAGATTTGTCAGCTGCCAGTGGTTGGTTCTTTCTGTGTCAGCCAACTTTATTTGGTCAATATATTTTTATGCAGGGTTTTATTTAGCCCACGCACTGGCACATAGTATTTTTACTCAGATGAACGTATGTATAGTTCTTCGGCAGTTTACGGGTGGCTTGGAGAGCGTCCATCAACAGCAATTCACATCTCATCTACATATGTACAGTTCTTCGGCACTTTGCGGGTGGCTTGGAGAACATCCATCAATGTTAGAGCGTGACACAGGTGACATTTGCTGAGCACTTGGTGCCCACCCTCGAGGTATGTTTCTATTGCTTTATTAATGATGATGCTTGTTGATCTTATTTGAACTTTTCAGTGAGCTCTCATTCTCAATATGAAGGATGAGGGCGTGACACAGGTGACATTTGCTGAGCACTTGGTGCCCATCCTCGAGGTATGTTTCATATTGGTTTATTAATGATGATACTTGTTGATCTTATTTTCAATATGAAGGACGAGCCCCGTCATTTGAATTTTGCACAAGCACCTCTACAAGTCATAATGTCCTGGCTCCAGGTATTTTCGCCCTTTGCTAATTGATGAAATCTTACAGCAACCAATAGGTTCCTCGGGTAATGCTGAGTGGACTTTTTCAGGTGGCCGTCACCTCCGGCACAATGTTAGTTCAAAAACATTTGGCAAGTGTATGTCTGAGGCTACCTGCAATCACTTCATCCCCAATCTGACCTTAATCTAACCAGAGGCTCACCATTTGAATTTTTGCACTTGTACCGAATTCAATGGCTGATGGGACACTGATTTTGCAGATGAACTAGAAGCACCTGTTGAGGACAACAATGCTGCAATCAGATCTGGCACCTGTGGCACCAAGCAATGGACATGGAATAGATGGTACAAGATATATGTTTACTTAGTACTATTGAATGAATGCAGATTTTGCGAAACATGCCATGGATGGAAATTTTTTGCAAATGGGTTTGTCCAATTTCAGCAAGTGCCAATGCAAACTTCATTGAGGTCACCCAGGCCAACCTTTGCCTTTTTTTTGCTCAAGACAATCAAATTTCAAGATATATGCTATACACACATGTAATCTTAAAGGCATTACTATTATAATTCAAATAAGATTTAACCAATCATGTTGGCGGCAGCAGCTCAAGTGGATTGGAATTGTTGCCATTTTCCTCGGCCCACAGGCTGTGGTGGATCCGTCTCTCCTGCATGTGTGCATCGAGCCTTTTTCTGATGCTTTGCCGGAGGTTCATCAACCGCCATCCCAGGAGAAGGCCTCATTCCTGGTGTCACAGGAGTTGTGGGTGCAGCTGGCAAGGGTGCTGTAGCGGGTGTGGTGGAAGATGCAACCACAGGTGAATGGGTGATGGCAGGTGTGGTGCAAGGTGTAACAACTGGGGTTGTGGAAGGTGCGAAAGCAGGTGAACGAGTTGTGGCAGGCATGGTGCAACGTGTGACGACCGGAGTGGTACAAGGAGTCGCAGAGGGAGTGGTAAAAGGAGTGATAGCAGGCATGGTATCAGTGACTGCAGGTAAATGGGTGATGGTGGACGTGGTAGAGGCAGTCGCTGTGGGTGAAGAAAATCTAAAGATATTGTCGAACTGATAACGAATGCAGGGAGGGGAACAAACCATTCCTGTGATGGTGTCCTGGGACTGCATGGATTTGAGAGCATCATCAAAACTCTCAAGATCCAGATCCAGATCAAAAGATCCAGAGGTAGATGTAGCGTCCAGAGAGAGTGGGGGTGGCGGACAGAAGGGTACGTAGCCCTCTGGCATGGAGAGGATGGGCATATTCAGCTCTTGATCGATCTCATTGTCTTGAGGAGCAGAGGGCATGTTTTGGAAGAAATCTTCAGGTAATGCAGTAACTACCTTTTCTTGTCCTAGTTCTGTGGTAGGCATGATAGATGCCAAGTCTGGCTGTAGGGATGCGGTGTGTGAACCATGTAATGTATCAGCTGCTGTGGTCATAGGTCTTGGAGAATCATTGGTGGGAATATCGTCTGGAGCAGGAGAAATGTGGAGGAGATCTTCGTCCTCAAGACTCTGGGCGACTGTTTGATTTGAAGTCCCAGCTTCAGCTAAACATTATCAGTGCAATGTTTGAGAAAATATAATGAATATATACAGAAAACATGAGAAACAAACTCATAGTACGGTACTATAACATTATCATTAAACTTCGCAAATGTGTGATTAAAGTGATTACCAAGCTTCGTTGACCCTACATGCAAGCTGCTGACATCAATTGCACCTCTGTTTGATGGGTCAGGACCACCAAGCAGGACACTGAAAGTCCATCCTGTGGCCTCATGAAGCTCTCCAAAGAAGGTTGAGAGAATTTCAGTGAGTCTTGGAATAATTCTATCTTCAATCAGCAAAGTAGCAAGAAGCAAAGAGAAGAATACTTACAGGTCATTAACATTGGCCACCTTGGATGATTTTCGCTCCTTCGCTACCTCATGTCCTGCTTCCCTCATCTCTCTCGTAAGTTGAGATATTTCTTGCTTCACCTCAACAGACTCATTCTTCCAGCATCGGTCGATGTGCTTCCAAACCACCTGAATATTTGTCTTCCTGTGATTGGGGGCACCGGTCGTGGGTCCTGTAACGATATTGGAGAGAAGTCTGTGGACAGCCAAATTGCCTGCTGCAGCTGCCTTGTGGCCAGGCTTTGAATTACCATAATCATTACGGAATTTGACAGTCAAGTGCTGGATGCAATAGTGAGTCTCCAATAATGCACGTGCAAAATAAGAAACAGACCTTCTGAAGTGCAGTTTTGAATTGGTCTTCTTCCTCTAATTGAGTCGCAGTTAGAGCTTGAACCAAAGGAATATCTGGAAACACAGAAGCCCTCGCAGGCCATTGCTCTTCCCATTTTTTGAAGAAAGGTTGCCAAAAGGTGCTGTAGTTCCCTTTTTTTTTTGGCACGTGAGGTACTCCTCCTCAAAAGTTGCATTGAAGGCTAGTTGTTCCTCCATGAGCCATGTACGTGGTGCCATCTATTCATGTTACAATCAGCACATCATATTGGTGCCATGTGTGTGACTTTCATTGATTTTAAACCAACATACCTTTGTTCTATAGTTCCATTGCATCAGCTGATGCCAAGGTTGTAACATTTTTTCCCAGACTTTTCCAGACTGATTGATCAAAGGGATCACGAGAAGCAGGTTGATGTTGCCCCTTTCTCGTCTGATCTTGACTCACTAACAGCATGCAGGAACTCCTCGACTGCCCTTCCTCAGTGACCCAACACCCAGGAGTGGGTTCTTTATCATATTCCGAACCTTGAACTCCCTTCCTCACTTGACCCAACACCTAGGAGCGGGTTCTTTATCATATTTCGAGCAAGTCGCTGCAAAAGTGCTTGAGGTGCATATAGTCGTGGAGAACAGGTGTTTTGTGAAGATCCCGGTGCAGAATGGGAAAGGAGGGATGTGGATAAGTATGGTCACAAATTCAAATTTGACGTGGAAGGGTCTTTGTGTGGAGATTTTGAATTATGTGTGTTGGGTGTTTTGGGTAGTACTGATGATGCTTTTGTTGTGGGCATAGTTCACTCTTCCGCATCAAAGTGTATCTTTGAACGCAAAATACAAATGTTCAGCCTTTATCCAGTCTAAATATACAGTGCCTATTTCCATGCCAGTAATCTGTTATTCTTGCAGCTCAAGCACTCACAGCTAAACAATCGTTCACGTACATTTTTAATAATTAGGTGTGTAGGCTTAATGGTTGTGGTCGAGGCATACTCTGACTGATTCGAACCCAAGTTGTTGGACCGTAATTAATGATTACAATTGCAGTCCTGAAGTATGACCATAATCATGCATACCGTTACTCTCAACAACAGACACCTCACTCATCACCCAGCTAAGTACCTGACATCTTGGACCTCCCAGTGGTAGTTTCTGACGAGTCAAACTCCCCTAGTACGACTAAGAACTATGACTGATTTCAAGCACATACATTTAGGTCCAATGGTGCGCACTGTTAAAGGAGATTGTATTACTTTTATGGGCCACTGAAATTCTCCGCTGATTCGCACAAGTTATAAAGTTTGCTACCAATGTTGCTCACCCATGGCAGGTCGTTCAGCCATACACAAAACTCCAGAGGCCAAGCTGCAAGCTGTGCGTGAAAAACGAAAAGGTACTATCACAGGTGAGTTTTTCCTGTCATCTGACCATTAAATAATCAACTGACTCAGATTGCCGCTGCAGACATAAAGAAATGATCAACACCAAACGACACCTTTCTTGCACGGTGCCAACACACAAAATATCTTCTGACTCTGCCTCTCAGATGGAGATGGACACTTCTCCGACTCCACCACCGTAAGTGTTTGTATTCTGTTGAGACACATGATAGCTAAATGCGATTAATAGTACAACACTATCAGATTGCTTAGAACTAGTTAAAGACGCCAAGGACAAGCTCATTGGTCTCAGTGTGTTATCCAGTCCTTATGCATTTGTCAAACAAATTCTTGGGAAATACATCACAATGGTACCTTGGGAAACCTTCAACATTGAATCTGTTGAATCTGTTCATGGTAAGGATATGGGTGATACTTCCATAATCAAGGATGCCATCAGCATGGTCAGAAACATTCATGGTGTAGGGAGTATCCCTACGCTAGGCTTGTATCCACCACTTTTCCGATGCATCAGGCATCCATCCGACGTCCATCCGACACCTATCCATTCCATCCGATACCCATCCGCTTTTCGGACGACATGCGGATACCTTCGGATCTCCCCCTATAGCTCACACATCCGCCGCATCCGTCCTGTCCACGTCCATTCTACCTCATTGGTACGTACTCACACGCATTTTCTTGTTACTGACTGAACACAGACATATCCTCTCACACTCCAGTATTTTTCAGATAGCTTATGGCACGGTCTAGACTCGCTACCTATGTATCTATGTTCCTTGAAAATACTGTACCCTATAAGCATGGAGGGTTTCGAAAAATACTTACTTCATGTAACTTCCTCCCACTTTTCCTGCACCTTACCAGAAGGTCGCTTTGACTTATACCCACTATTCATCCAACCTTTAATGTACTCCCTTTGACTTTGATTCGCATCCCATCCGATCCGCAAGTGGCATCCGCTCCATCTGATGAATCTGTATGTTTCACATCCTATCCGTTTCATCCGCTTTTGCAGATCCTTCATCCTATAGGGTCACTTTAGACAGAGACTAGTGTTTCCCCAGTAGCAACATCAGGAAAATGTGGTAAGGCTATATAGCCACCCATAGTGCTATAGACTGCTATACAGACTCCATAGCCCTATAGCTCGTATAGCCAAGTGCCCAATTGTGCAGGCTTACTACACCAGTGTATAGTGCTATATAGCTCTATTAAAGTTGCTATAGCTGGGTGGAACATACCACAACTATTGTAGCTATTATAGCTCAAAACACAAAGCAAAAATTTCTCTTAATAGCTGTTTGTTGCCATGATAGTGTTCTCAAAATTAAAAAAAAGCGAAAATTCCAAATTATATTTCAACTACTACAATACATGTAAACTAATAACTACAAAACAGGCAAAAATGCGAAAATTACAGGAGGAAGAGGCAAGAGAACTAGAAGGAAGAATCAGAGAGGAAAGAACTTACCAAATAGTGAAAATTGCGAAAATTCTTGAGGGAAGAGGAGGGAAGGGAGCTAGAAGGAGAGGATCAGACAGGAGGAAGTGAGAGTCAGAGAAAAGACTTGCCAAATGGTCAAAAATGCGAAAATAGTTGGGGGGAGGAGGAGCAGGAGGGAAGAGAGCTAGAAGGAGAGGGTTAGAAAAAAGATTAGTCAAATAGTCAAAAATGCGAAAATTATGGAGGGAGACTTACCAGAGTTCAAAGCACCAGCACCAGTACCAGCACCAACAACATCAACACCAAGAGAAGGATAGAGAAGCAAGAAGAAGAGAAGAGAGGCAAAAACTCGAAAATTATAAGAAAAATATGGAAGATAATCTAATGAGGGGGCAGTGGGGGGGGAAGGAAAGAATGGGAAAAGACTTGTTGGTTGACCGCATTTTTGCTTACATAAGCAGTGCCAAACAAAGCCACAACACAAGACTTGGTGAATTTTCGAGTTTTTGGTTAATAGGACTAGGATTATGACAGTAAGAAAAAGACAATGAAATTGACTGTTAGCATTAGGATTTTGAATACACATAAGGTGAATTTTCGCATTTTTGCTTACATAAATAAGGTGTACCTTAACACTTTTGAACCCTTCAATTCCAAGTATTTTCCTTATAACTCACTAAGATCTTGACCTATTGAAGTCATTAGACTATGGATAGACTTCCCTTGACAAGGACTACAACTTTGATTTAATCGAAAAAGGTTCCCACGGTCAAGTTGCTTTCTTGAACCCTTCGATTTCGAGTATTTTCCTTGTAACTCACTAGGATCTTAACCTATTGAAGTCATTAGACTATGGATAGACTTCCCTTGACAAGGACTACAACTTTGGTTTTCATCGAAAAAAGTTCCCACAGTCTACTGGGGTCTATAGTTGTTGAAATGTTTTACTTCTAAATACACTTACCAAACTTTATGGTAATATAGACTTTCATGATGTCTATACTGGTCTATAGTGCTGTGATAGCTTGCGATAGACTGTATAGAGCTGTGGTGTGCTATCGGGGCTATATAGAGGATGGTCCTCTATATAGAGATACAGTTTTTCCTGATGAATCCCCTTAAGGGTCGAACGTGCTTGTTTCCAAGTGAGGCAGCAGGCAGCAAAGACCCAACTGTGTAGTAGATTGACTTCTCTCCGCTGCACTTGTTGTACCCACAACGGGAAGGCATATTGTGGTCAAGACACAATTTTCGACATGTGCAGAGTATGTGATGAGTGGAGGGCCACAGATGAAGTCTGTTGAGTGACTCGTCAGGTGATAGCATATTTGGAGGATGTTCTGTGGCATGTTGAGCAGGGTACCTCTACTCTTGCAATCGTGCATGTGCACCACACACTGAAGTATCAGCAGGACAAACTCTTAGCTTTGTGATATGTATTACATTCCATACTGTAACAATGTACCAAACGTGCTACAATGCCTGTGAAGCATCACTGCAATCAATTGCGCCCTTCATGATGCTTATGCCTTGCTCAATGGAATCTACCTTGTGATAGATGGCGCAGGAGATGCCAAGCACTTTGGGACCAGTTGCATCCCTACCACGAAGAAATGAACTTCTAGATGTGAGACACTGAAAAGAATCCAGCTTACCAGCCTGAAAAGATGCCGATGTAGTGACCTCTAGTCACATAATAGAGGGGTGGGCTGACATCAACTGGCACATTGAAGTAGGTTCCATGGTAATAACTCAGCGTGGAATTATTTGCAAGCGCAATGGCTGCATTGCTTGCATCTTCATTGTCAGAGGAGTCGTATTTGTTGTAGCCGACATGGACAGTGATAGGTCCTGTAGGAACCATGGTGGGGGCAGCAGGAGGAGGAGCAGTAGGGACAGCTGTGGAGGCGGAAGTAGGAGTAGTGTCAGCACCAGGGGCAGCCACTATGTCAGGCAAGGCAACTGGAGCAGGTGTTTCAATGCTGCCAGGGTGTGTTCTGATGGTGAGATTATCTGTAACATCGCCGAAGCTAAGTAAGTAATGAAAATACTGTATAAAAGAACCAATGGATTTACCATCAGACGTATCTCCATCTCCACCAGTGCTGGTGCCTAAGGCCTGAGACAATGCCTTCCGATCATTGAGGGAAAGACACTGCAGAAAATTGATGAGACCATCCAGTCAGACAGACACCATGGTATCTGTCTGACTGGAGGAAGGCAAGTTCTGAGTCATAGTAGTGAGTTCAGTGAGATACTCTGAGTAGGTGGATGATGTATCACTCACCGTGATCTGAATATATATCCAGTAGACCGATGGAATCAGACATTTGAGAAATGGAGGATCACTGCAAAGTGTTGAGTATTAGTGATTATGAGGTGTACAGCTGACTAATCTTGCCAACCACGTTGAAGTCTCCCACTAATGTCGAACTCCTCAAGCTCTCAAAACTTGAGTATGGCCTTAGAAGGTAAGTGGATTATCAAACAAATTGTTCTGACTTATGGTTCTGTTACTCTAGCTTGCCTGATCCCCCAGTATCTGAACCATTTCCACAATTCAATTCCTGTTCTGACTTATGGTTATGTTACTCTAGCTTGCCTGATCCCCCAGTATCTGAACCATTTCCGCAATTCAATTCCCATTTGGTTCTTCTTGCAACGCAGATTACATCGTGTCATCCATTGCATCCTGATCCCCCAGTATCTGAACCATTTCTGCAATTCAATTCCCGTTTGGTTCTTCTTGCGATGCAGATTATGTCATGTCATCCATTGCATGCGGCCTTCACTAGTTTGTATGGAGGTCAGTCACAGCGGGATTGACTATAGTGCACATGTGCTGTGGCCGCCCCCCCAAGAGGCCTGCAGTTGAATGTGAGGCCTTTGTGCCTGCCTCTATCAACCCAGAACCTCCTCTTTTGTGACTTCATGCAGCAGAGATCACCACTGAAGGGAGCATGCAGCTGCAAATGCACTATGTTGCTGGAAACCTCCCCAAGAAATTGCCAAACGACAATCTACCCTTTATAGATGATTGGGTTGAGCATGCAGGTGACAATGGAACACTCACAGAAGACATTATCGACATTGCTCCTGTGGGGAAACACAAACGGACTGCAGCGGTGGGTATTCTCATTTGGTGTGTTGGTCGGACTGATTTACTGGACTCTAGGATGCACCTTTGCTAGCCTGGATTCCAGAACGTCAAAGCTTCCTGGATGAAATGATGCATCTCAATGGATACGAGTCTGAGGGCATCACTTGTTTGTGCGGTGGAGTACTGCCTGAATTCTGGTGCTGTGATTGTCATGGCACTCAAATGTTCTGCCATGAATGCACGCTTCAAAAGCATGTGTATCATCCGTTGCATAGAATTGAGGTATGTGTTACTCTTATTTTGCCATCAATGTGTGACTGATCATTGTCAGATGTGGAACGGGTCATTTTTTTCAACGTATCATGCTGAAAAAGCTTGGGGTTCAAATACAGCTTGGCCATAACCCAGGAGAAAGGTGCTATAATCCTCGCCCCTCTGCTGGTGACAATTTCGTGGTCATTGGGCTCAATGGCGTTCATGAAGTTGCACTAGACTTCTGTGGCTGTGCTTCAGCTCAGGTCTGGTACACACAACTGCTACGTATGCGGTGGTATCCAGCGACTGTCTCCGAGCCTCAAACTGCAGCGACCTTCGCAGTTCTGCAGCATTTTTAAAATACTCACCTTAATCCCTATTAACCCGGAATTATCGGTGCATCTTGCAAGCAAATGGTAGAACTTGTAAGCAGACACCTAAAGCAGAATACCAATCCTAGAATATATCATCATCAGATAGTTCAAGGAAGAGATTAAAATACTCACCTTAATCCCTATTAACCCAGAATGAGAGCAAGGTGTCTGCTTACGAGTTCTACCATTTGCTTGCAAGATGCACCGATAATTCCGGGTTAATAGGGATTAAGGTGAGTATTTTAATCTCTTCCTTGAACTATCTGATGATGATATATTCTAGGATCAGTATTCCGCTTTCATGCGGATGGTACACCAATGGTGCAACCTCAAACAACTTGGCTGTGGAGGGAGGGGACATGACCCTGCTGGAGTTAATGCTACAGCCAAAGGGGAGTTAGCTGTTCTATGCCCCGCATGTCCACAACCTGGCAAGAATCTTCCGCCAGACTAGGAGCAGGAGCCACTGTCTATCAAGTAAGTCTTTCTCTGATTTTCTGTTTGCTAAGCTCACATTATCTGAACAGATGGAAATACACATTGTTTGTAGCAATTGATGCAAACTTCGGCTCAAGCGGAAGGCTGTGTCTTCCGATACTGCTGACCCTAGCCTCAATGCCGGATGGGCATATTTCATGCAGGATCACAGGTATAAGTCTTACATTGCAGACCGTGCTACCAAAAAGCAAGAGGTAAGTAATGTGATTCTTGTGATAATTATCAAGTTAATTTTTTTCCTGCAGCAAAGCACATGTGTAAGCCACAATGCAGTCAATATGGCAGATATCAAGTCCTCTCGTGGGCTTGCTGCCACAGGTGTTGGGACGATCGACTGCGCCCGACACAACATGAAGCTTCCTAATGGTGTTGGAGACCTTCAGAAGGGGGAACAGTACGCGGTATATTGTATTCGGAATTTCTCGCAGCTAATATTACTTAGGTACATCAACATGGACTACATTGTGTGTTCTGCACTCTTCATCTTCACGATGTCCATGATGCCAGAATGGCTTTGCCCTCCCCGTGAATCATCTCTTATATGATTTTTTGTCGTGAAATTCCACATCCAAGCCCATGTCGATAAGTGTTGCACCAACTTCTCCTTCAACTGGTCAAGATATGTGGGCCAAACAGATGGTGAAGCTCCTGAATGGGGTTGGTCCAACATCAATCAAGTGGCATCAAGCACCAAAGAGATGGGGCCAGGAACACATTGGGACACTCTTGATGATCACTTTGGTGATTGGAACTGGAAGAAAATAACAGTGTTAGGTGCGTGGTTTCTTTCTTTCAATCTCAAATTCTGATGTAGACCTAGGGCAGACTTTACATAAGAAGATAGTTGAGGCCATAAAGTGGGCAAAGGAGCACTCTGAAACCCTCGCGGAGCTGGAGACGACTATCCACCTGACTCTCATCACTCAATGGAAAGCAGAGATAGAATCCTGGGAGGAGGATAATTCTTCTCCCAATCCCTTTGAAAGCTGGTTTAATTGTAAGTGGTCTTGGCGTTTTCACAGTAGTTGTGCTGATCATTGGTAGCGGTCACCCAGGCAGCTGTACAGCTACAACTCATTGAACTTGAGACCCAGGAACTTCAAGCTGGTATTAATGTCTCGCTTCACACTGATATCTCTCCAAGCAGGCTGATTACTTCAGGCATGGATCTTGAAGATCAACAGTACATTTTTGATTGATTGTTATACTACGTTGTACCAACAGTTTTACAGGGCGCACTTAAGATCCAGTCTTGCCGATATCTCCCTCCATGACACCGATAAGCAGAAGGCTATGATACAGACCCAGATCACCTCCCTCCAGCAACGCCTTGATGCCTGGGCTCACATCCAGGAACTGTACATGCCTATTGTCTGTCAACTCCGGCATCAATTGTCCAAAGCCAGCAGGAAGTCCCAGGAATTGAAACTTGAAGATTTCAACCTGTGGCTCCCTTTGCACCTTCCAGCTAACACCCCTGTAGACCAGAAGCTTGCTGGACATGAGTGGGAGCTACGCTATGCATAGGCCCTCAATGCCCTCAACAAAGTTCATTCACACCTCCGCCTTTGATCACACATGTACATGTACAAGGACAAGAATGTGCATGGTCAGGTGGGTTCCACTTGCACAAAAAGAATTACTGATGCTGTGGAGTCAAGGAAGCAAGCCAGTGTACTGAAGTATAAATGTGCATGCAATGCCCTGTTGTCCCTTGGCCACCAACTTGAGAAATGTGGTTGGGAGGCCACCATATGCCCACTTCTCGACTCTGATGTTAAACCTTTGGGCGACATGGAGCAGCAAGGGAGAGGAACCATCTCCTGGATTTGGTTAGAGTCCCATGCTGATAACAGCTGCACGGAAAATGAATGCATGCAAGATTGTAAGTGTATGTTATATTTTATCTATATTTGTCTAACATTTTGTTAGGTGTCCAATTGGAATGGTGCAAGGCTTGTGCCCATGCGCACCAGTGGTCAGAGGAGGTGGAACTGCTGCTGGAAGAGATGAGACAAGTTCTGGTATTTTTAAGTGGCAAGGGGCCTGGTGGAAGGAGCACACAGCTCTCCAAATGCTCGACTCGGCACCTGCACAAGAAGGACTGACAGCATATGCATGTCGCCAGTCTGCATTGCGTGAGTCGCTGGTAGCCGAGTTTCAATGGTTGTGGTGTGACGTGCCTGCCCTTGTCTCTGGTAGTGTCATTATTCCGGAGAGCAGAGAGATAGATGCTCCTACTATTGATGCTCCCCCACAGTTATAGATAGAAATGCATAATTGATTGTTGCTTTAATATTAACGAGGGGAAAGAAGCAACACTGGAGAAGCAAGGGTGAAGATCACAGATCACAGAGTGTCAAAAACAAGACCTCAGACATGTCACATACAATGGATCTTAAGTCACATACAATAGATCTCAGATGCTCAGCTAATAGCGCTTGATGGAGGGAACTGGAGGGGGCTGCAGATATAACAGATTTATATATTACTGGGAGCTATGGCTGCGAGCAATTATTGTATCACATTTTCGTTACACTGCCAGCAAGTGATACATTAATACCACAGGTACTGGTGAAATGGAAGGCAAAAACTTATAGCCCAGGCATGTCACAAGGTCACATCTATCAGCACAGCTCAATCTGTTGAAAAGGCAGAATGAGTAAGAATGTCACCTTGGATCCGTAATCCAACTCTACCTGACAAAAGTCGTCCCTCGTGATCTTCCAGGTGGAGCTTGCTCCCATCAAATAACTCCAAGGTGTGAATGAGAGTTTTGTGATGATTCTTCAACAAGTCATTTACATTTGAAGAGCCTGTGAATCAAATGGTGCGCAGTGTCGGCATTGCATCCTTAAGATGAGTGAGAACAGAAAACATGAATGTGTAATTTCTTTTGGATAATTGGCCTTGAAGATAGCGTAGACCCAGGTACTTGACAGGAAGCAGTTTGATTGACTCTATATTGAACAACTCCCAAGAATCCAAGGTAATTGTAAGGCAGTGAAGATGCGGGCAGTGCGTTGCAAGTAGTAGATGTGTGTGAATGAAACATTCAGTGCCATGCAAATGGGCTAAGCACAAGTTGCTCCCGTGCTTCTTCAGAAATTGAATGTTAAGCCCGTCCGGATGTGAGAAAGAGTAAGGCAGTGACAGTTCACGAAAAGCAGGTAACTGGATTAAAGAGAATGTAGGCCCCAATGGAACCACCATCATCATGCAAGAGGAGAGGGTGCAGTTAGCCATTGCATCTGCACAGCCAGTCAGATGGTAGGGACAGCTTATGATATGCAGCAGCTGCATTGCAGCGAGTAAGTTCTGCAAATCATAGCAGGACGGCAGCACGCAGTCTGAGGCCCAGTCGATGATTTTGAGACTAGGGGCGACATAGGTAAGAGCATTCATTACAGTGTCAGGCATGGATAAAGAGCGATACTGAGATGGAGTGACAGCAACTGATACAATGGTGAGATTTGGGAGACACATGATGACTTCTGCGAGCAAGTCAAGATCTGCGTCCCCATGAGCCTGGCTCTCATTGCGCATCGCGATGTCCAGCCTCTTGGTATAAGTGCCCACATCAGTAAACGCATGAGTCCTTGAAATTGTAGCCATGGCAACTGTAGGAGGACGTAATTCTGCTCCTGCTAAATATGATTGTGTATGATATGAGAAATTTGACTTGTTTGTACTTAGCTATGGATGGCCACCATTATAGACTAGTGGGAGGAGTTCATAACAAAGCCATGACAAACTGCCTTCACAGTCAGCAAGGACAGGAGCACAATGGTGTCTGTGTTGTTGAGCATTTTCATTTGCAAAGATTTATGTGTAATATTAAGTGATCATTCAAGACTTTCCACAGGACAATGACTTTAATGCTTGTCAACAAATAGAGATTGGCCTGTTGGTTCATAATAAAATCATGACAAGCTGCCTTTGTAGCCAGTAAGGGACGGAAGCACAATGGTGTCCATGTTGTTGAGCATTCTCACTTGCAAAGATTTATGTTTAAGTTTAAGAGATTATTCAAGACTTTCTGCAGGACAATGACTTTAATGCTTGTTAACAAATAGAGATTGGCCTGGTGGTTCATAACAAAATTGTGACAACATGCCTTTGTAGCCAGTAAGGGATAGAAGCTCACTAGCGTCAGTGTTGTTGATCGTTCTCAGTTGCCACAAATATTGCTTTAATTCTTATGTTATCCAAGACTTCCCCGAAGAATAGTAGCTTTAGCACCAGTCAATAGATATTGGTTGGCCTGGTTGTTCATGACAGAGTTGTGACAAGCCCCCATTGCAGCCAGCAAGGGATGGGAGCTCACTAGCATTGACGATGTTGATCTTTCTCAGTTGTCATCACATATTCCTTCAATTTTAATGTCAGCCGAGACTTTCCAAAGAATAGTGTCATATACCTGATCTGACCGCTCCGATATCAATATCTGCTCCACCCGATTCTGCATCACCCCTGCTTTCTGACCACCTCCGCTCCATCCGTCCTCTGCTCCGTCCAATCATTGTCTGCATCCGCTCCTACGCTTCTGCTCAACTGCCCAACTGGTCACCTTCTATAACGTCTCCATTCAACTGGAACCTCTTTCCCCTTTTAGACATATACTTTCCCCTTCAGGTACATAGACCCTTACTTCTGGATCACTGGTAACTCCTCTTACCGCTCGATCACTGATCCAACATGTACATATTGATATCTGCTCCAACTTATGTCTTCACCTGTAGTAAGTACTTACAAACTATATCCTTGGTACATAGCTTTACAACATAAGTCTCCTAATCACTGCCTCACACTTAGAAGTATATAACATATCCTGTACTTAGATAGTTTCCTCAGTCTTAATATTACTTGTCTTCTTGCAGTCTCTACTTGTGAGAATTCTCAGTAGGACCTTGCCTCCTCTGGACACAAGTTTCATCTTGTTGTCACCTCCTGACCTTCTGCTCCAACTTAGAGCCATGCTCTAAGTCTTCCCCCTTATTTCTCTACCTCTATCAATAAACCCCTTTTGCTCCTATCCACCTTCCACACTATCCTCCGCCTTCTCCACTCCGCTCCTAGTTGGCCCGCCGCTAGTAGTGTTTACTTCCTGACCCTCAAGTGGACCAAAGTGGTCTACTTGTCCTACCATTGGACAATGTCGGACCCACTCCAAATTTGGGGCATATACTCGGCTAAGGGCGCAGCACAAGAGCTGAAGCCAAGCCCTGACCCCTCCGCTTCTTGAGCCCAGCATGGTACCTAACAAATAGTAGCTTCAGCACCAAACAACATATATGGATTGGCCTGGCTGTTCATGACAGAGTCATGACAAGTCACTGTTGCAGCCAGCAAAGGCCTGATGGGAGCTCACTAGCATCGATGATGTTGATCATTCTCAGTTGTCATCACTTATTCCTTCCCAGGTTTCTCGAGGTGCACAGTGCGTGCAGATACTCAATATATAAACAATATTTTTTTTCCACAATTGAAGGCGTTAAGTACTAATTCCGGGGTTTGAGTTGTTTGAGCAATTTGAAGGGCAAATGGTCTGAAGACTGACTCAGACAGCATGTACTAAATTACTTAGTAGTTGCAAAGTAGTTGTGATATTTTACATATTGGTGCGTGTACATCATGATGTACACATACAATGGTGATGCAAGATGGAGAGAATAAGAAAGTCACTAACGAAGTCATTTTTCTGCGTGAATACGAGGTTGTTGGAGTGGTCTTGAGATATGATATATCATGATGCCATCCTCCCGGGCCAGTGCAGTTTGGCCCATGTCACAGTTTTCAGGCAGCCTGTGAGTTATAGAACAAAAGAACACAGGCCCAAGATACAATGGTGATGATTCAGACAAGGAACAAAGCAAAAAAACTGTTAGGAGGACTGTTCAGAAAGACCAATGGTCAGCATCATCTTTGTCTTTGTCTTTGTCTTCCTCATTCTCATCCTCAGGCTCCTCCTCGGGTTCCTCCCCATCTTCACTGTCATCATCATCACCTTCGCCCTCCTCATTGTCACCATTGCCGTGGTGTTGAATATTGCTCCCCAAGTCATCATTTCCGTCATCCCCCGAGTCTGAGCCACCTGCTGAATCTGTGTTGGTGCAGTCTCTTGTCATCCACCGCAGGATGGTGGGATGCCCAATTCCACAGTGCATGTAACACATGAACATGTCTCGATCCGCGAATCTGAGTGGTCTGCAGCTTAAGTAAAAGAAAATGAGATGGGAAGTTGTTGCACTTACATGCTGACATAGTACACCTCCCAGTCATCTAATTCATCACTTTGACGTGCGAATGACCTTCCATAGCAAAGGGAGCTTGTTCCCCACCCAGAAGCAAAAGCCGGAATCAAATGCATGCTTCTGATGACCTGGCTGGGATTGAGAAATTTGAATGCATCGCAGTCAGCCTCTTCAACGAAAGCAACCTTTGGCAGTCAAGTGTAATTCATCCCTGACTGGTGACCAGTTAAGGGGGCAAGCCATCTAACATAGAGAACTTCAATCTGGTGCATTTTCATTGAACCTTCAACATTGACGCAAACATCCATATGAAATATGCCCAGAACATGGGCATACCAGTAGGGATGTTGGGGTTTCGTTTCACCAGAAAGGACCATGATGTCAGAATGCATCTGAGGATTGACAATGTCATACTCTCATCGAAGGTCATAAGTTGTGTAATGTACCTAGTCGATGGATTATATAGCAAAACCATTATAATGTGCATAATGTACCTGCATTGTTTGGACAGAGTATATCTTGTTGTCTGGAATGATGACCATATTGCACTCATCTTCTGTGAAGATATGGTTGCAATGGCTGACGTCTAACCCCTAAAGTTGATATAGTATGTGATCTTTAAGCCTTGGTATAAACACCTACAGGTTACTATGAGTAAGATGAATGAAGAGGATAGCACGAGCACATACTGCTACAGCTGGGTCATTATCGTGTTATTGAAGAAATTTAAAGATATGGAATGGGTTGTTGCAGCTAAGTTTCAGATTATAATGATGACCTTTGAACCCTGCAGGCAAGTTGATCGGAGCCTGCTGGGTAGAATTTTTTTCCTGTTTCTGCTATGTGCCGTAGGACACGTCAATGGTGCTCATGTTTAGCAAGTTGGGCCGGAGTGTCTAGTTTGCTGGTCAAAGGATAGAACACTTTCAGCACTCTATGCGCCAACTCTCCCTAGTCTGAAATCAGATCAAGAGAAGAAAATATGACACGTTCACCTACAATTTGTGTAGTAAAGGAGTCTGTTGTCCCAAAGAGCCAGATTGTTCGCAAATAATCCCCTATGGCATGAAATTTATAAGTACTCAAATTAAATTTCTTAACCTTTCAACCACTGTTCCCAGCGTCCGGATTGTCGAGACCTGAGAATTCACACACTGCCTTGCGCTTGCGAGCAGCCTTTTCTTTCGGCAGCTCCGTCATGGTGAAAGCAGCACACATGAAATCACGGAATCTGCGCAACTGATGGGAGAGCCTCTTGAAAGTGTCATCCAGAGCTGACAATGTGGTTTCAGAGTGCACCTGGAGTTTTGCAAGGGTGTGCCAATGTGCAAACCTATACAAAAGTGATTGTACAATCACATCATGGTCTCCAGGGAAAAGCCCTTCGAAGACCAGCATAGCGCACTGGAATTGATATCAATGACATACATCAGCAGAAGAAGCAAAAGGACAAACTTGCAAAATGTCTTCAAAGTTGCATGCGGCAAGCCTTTTCATGTCCGATGTGTTGTTGGAAAATCTGTGAATAACACCATTACCATATGATGGAACTTGATGAAATCTAAGTTTAATAATGTCAGTTTCATACAGGGAAAAAGTACAACCAACCTCTGGTCGAGACGTGCAACCAGACTATTGCCCCCCGGAAGTGCATAAAGTAAATGTAAAAGAGTGTAAAAGCACTCCACGTGCCCAGTCACATCAAATGAAAAGACCATGCGCAGAAGTGTAAAAGTGGCCAAGCTTGCTGCAAATGATTCGTTTGAAATCAGGTGTTTAACTCATTCAAAGCGGTCTCACCATGGTTGGCACCCACAACCCTTCCCAAGGGTAGTCTGTACTTTCAAGCCGTCGACAATATTTCCCTGCATGTAGATGAATTTGTGTGGCCATGGTAACCTTTGCAAGGGAGTATGCTCTAAGCTTGCCTAGCAGATCTCCATGTCTCTAACAAGCCAAAAGACCAAACGAGGCTTTCAGAATGAGACAGTGTGGGCATGGGCAAGCACTCATGTCTTTGATCGTTGCTATTAGAACCCTGAAACGACAATCAGTATCTCAAGCAAAAAAGAAAAGGAGTGCACTTTTCTGGGTAATCTGAATAAGTGAAGATTCGTGGAAAAACTCTTCTCAAATTTCCATCCGGACACATGAGCACAATTCCATGACAGTATGTGTGTAGAAAGTCAGCATCCAGTAAAACATTCCAACAGGTCTGAATAACTCTCGTCCACAATGTGTGTGAAGGGCTGCCATGCTGGTCTTGGACATGCAAGGCAGGCTGCTAAAAACATCCTTTATTCTATCTGGAAGCTGAAAAAAAGAATTGGACATCGACAGCATTGCACAGTGGTGGGGGGAAGGGACTTACCAAAGGTAAAAATCCCACAATGTGACATGTGCCAGAGCTGGGTGCTGAGCGTGCGTACTTGCTCAAATTTCCGAAGTACAAGTACAGGGGCCAAGCCTTAGCCATTCCAAAGTTTGCAAGGTGAGTTGCTTCAGAAAAGAACATGAGCCCGACAATGACATGTTCGAGTGAGCAGCCAGGTTCTTTGGGCCACCTCTGCAAGTCGTCCTGAGCTTCTAGCCAGGAGTTGGAGGTGTAGAGCTCATTGAACATGCACTCTTCACGGCCATCCAGGGGATCCTTCCACAAGCGCTTGAAAGGAAACAGATGAAAGGTGTTGGCTTGAACGTCAGCAAATGCAGAGCAAATAACTGCTACAAGCGGCCGGTAATGAAATCCTGGAATGCTAAACGATATGGACTGATCATCTTTGGACTTTGTAGGAATGTCCAAGTTGACCCCTGTCTCGACCCAATCATTGGGAAAATTGACAGTCTCCTGGCTGTTGTCATTGTCCAACATCCACAGGCACCTTCTGACAGAAAACCCATCCAGGTCCTTTGGATTGAAATCCTCAGCTTGAATCACGTCTATGATGAGATGCATCACTTCAGTCTGCGACTTCTGGTGGCTGCTGGAGTTCATCCACGTCATGAGACAATAGATGGTCATGTTGGGAAAGGGATGAGGAGGTTCGGTGACTGCAGCAGGTGGGTCGGACCCTTGGGCATCGCACACATTGGTAGTCATAGGAGATGATTTGGCTAACAGCAAAGATGAGACAAATTTGACAGGCTCAACTGACGGGTGCCAAGGATATAGTTGAGAGAGCCCAATCACGTTAAACGTTGTTTGGAGAGTGTGTCATAGTGTCAAAAGAACCCTTTGGATTCTATGCTGTGGTGGATTCTGAGTCTCCATTGTACTACTAACAGAAAGATCATTCCCAGGAAAATTAGAGGGATTGATGTCTTCATTGGCAGGCAGAAGGTTGTCAAAACTCCTTGGTACAAACGTGTGTCACGAAGGATGTTGATGTGATTCTACTAGTAGCCATCCATGAGTATTATCACAATAGACAAATTCAAAAAGGTGCACACCTGGAATGTCATAGTTACCTTTCGGTGTCATCTGCCATCACAATGTCTGAGTCCAGTAATGCACTAAAAGCTGAGGCACCAGTGACCACACCGACTCGGATACTACTCACATTGACAACATTAATAGGTGCCTTGCTCTTGTCAGTGAACTTTGCCTTAGGTTCACAATGGGCTATGGGTTTTGCACAGCGATCCTTTGTGAATCGGACTGGCTGAAGCAGCTGTATTGGATACATGAGTCTAAATTTGAGTGACCTGTGGAGTAGATTACTTACAGTAATGCTACTAGTCATCAATTTTCGTGATAATTGAACCGACTCTTTTGCCCGTTCCCACCTTTTCTCTGTGGCTAATGCACTTGCCTTCTGGTATTGCCTGCACTGTAGCGCAATGCCGGCTAAGCCCATGAGGATCCGTTTCTTTTGCCCAGGAACAACCCATTGCATTGCAGTGTAAGGACATGGTGACCATTAAAAGGAGCTGGACAAGTGGCAGACCAAATTGAAGCCAAGGAGAGAAACACATTCAAGGTTCATTACACCTAGGTGCTGAAATATGAGAGACTCTGCAGACTTTGGTAAGTTTTGAAGACAGTCACAGTAAACTGGTTAACTCACATTATTTTGGTGGTGGTATTGATATCATTTGGATTGCAGCTGGTCTATTTATGTAACCAACTGCAATTCCTCTAATAGGGGGTGCATTACAGTAGCGTAGTCAACCAATACCAATTAACATTGTTTATCGTTTATAGGTGGGGTGTTGCCTTTTAGCCAGTCAGGCTAGAAGAACCCAGAAAAGCTAGGAATTCATTGACTTAAGTCTAAGACTCATTGATTTTACACCAAACCTTAATCATTGGAGTCAACAGATGCCTAAGAGTTAGTTTTGAGAACCTTATTTTTCGCCACTAAGCCATTTTAGACCTATGTTAGGTCACCGAACTGTCAGTCATTGTTCCCCGCATGACACACTGTATACAGCGAACTTTTCCGTATTGAATATGATGTGCAGCATGTGTGCTCAACTCTACTTCGTCACCTGGCTCACAATGATAAGAGCGAGTTCCACTCGTACTAGCAACTTGCTACCATGTCTCATAACACACATCCTCGTGCAAACAGTACTCTGAGTCAGCCATCTTGGGTCAATGACATGATGGCCCACGTTGAACCTGATTGAGTTTTAGAATTCTCTACATCTGGGACTGGGGATGATGTCTCTGTATTCTGGGAACCTGATTTGTCGTACACAATAGACCCTTTTATCCTCCCTGCACCATTGCTTCAGCTTCTGTCTGGACAGAGCTTGAAGTTTCCAACACCTGTCCTTGCAGCACTTTTAGACAGGATCTCCAAAAATCAGAGATCGGCTGCTATGCAGAATGACGAACAGAAGGACAGTGACTCGGAAAGGAAGGTGAGTGTTTTCAGCCTCTGTATTACTTTGCAGCACTTATGAGATACCATTAGAAAGCCAAAGCTGATTGAGTAGGTGGCTTGGAGGTGATACAAACACAAGCTACTCACAACACTCACAAGCAGAAGCTTGATAATGTCAATATTGACTCTGACAATGACTCCAATGAGAATATCTCTCCACATTGTGTGCCCAAGCAGATGTCTCCACCTGGTGCTCCCACTACTAAGTGCATCTGTCGTGAGAAAATGGGAACTGAATGGAAATCAGTCCTTGATGTTATCAAGCATGGTGAGGAGATACGAAGCAAGCAGAATAATGCTGTCATTGAGGAAATGAAGGCCTGTACTGCTGTTCTCGAGAGAACTTCTGAGTGCTACTTGGAGGCAGTAACACGTGCGACGCAGTAGATGCTGATGACTTTGTTAATGCATACATAGAGACAGTGTCCTTATCAGTCGATGTAATGTCAATATTGTTTGACAGTGTGTTAATAATGTGCAAATGAATAGATGGGTCAGTGAGGTCAAGTCTGCGTAGTAGAAGAGGCATGAGCTGGGGAATACCATCAGTAAGCGTTAAAATGCGACATACCTCCTTGCATAATGGGACAATGGTAGAAGAGAAAAGAGTGAAACCATTCCATTGTTGGGGACTGGCATTCAACTACAACAAGAATCAGTGTTGCACATATGAGGGGACTGCGAGGCGCTGTACCCACATGGAGAGGTGCGAATGGTGCTGCCAAGTTTAAGAGGCCTGTCAGTGATCAGCTTCACGTCACCTTGGGTATAAGCAGCAAACACAGCTGCAATAAGTTTTTCTTGCCACCTGCCATCTCGATTAATGCCATTCGCCCCAGAGATAAGACAAAGACTCACACAACATTGAAGGTCTGACTCACAAGTCTGATGATTCTCACCCCAACTTGCAGCAACCTGGGATCTGCAGCAACAGCCATCACTTCTGAGCTTGCTAGTGCAGCTTCCAAGTACAGATTGAGAATTTGCAGCCAATAGCTGGTCAGCATACTTGGGAACATCTGCATCATTTAAAGAGACTTTGGCGTCGAGTGTATTTGTGAGTGCTGTAAGAATAGCATGGGCATATGCAGCTGTACTCTCCTGTTCAATCGTCCAAGTAGGTGAAATTGCACAGAGAAGGTCAAGTTTAGTGATAAGCCTGACCATCAGCATCTCAAAAAGTTGTGGTTGCACACAAAGGGTACTGAGAGCTGAAAGGACATGCCAGTAAAATGCACGGTGGCATCTCTAGATGGTGTAACATCTGGGAGGGAGGAAAAAGTATTGGGAGTGACTGTGATGATAGATGGTGTGGTGTGATACCAGTGATGACAGTGAGGAGGGCGAGGGTGTCCATGCTGAAACCATGAGCCTTAGTAGTTCATTGTGGATGGAGAGCAAAACATTCAGATGTTATGTTTTCTACTTCATCAGGCTCCTTGCTTAAAAGCTTGCTTACTTTGAGGACTATGTACCCAAGCTCATCATCAGCTACTAATTTAGGAGTGTGCACAAGTGTGGTCAGACCGTGCAGTGCTGGTAGGCACGTCACAGGTGCTTTCAGACTGATGATGAGGAGCCCAAGGAGGATGTCCTTTGATGCAGTGAGTGGGTAAGATGATGGGTTGGAAGACCGAGGAATGGATGCATGCGTAGTATCACCTGTGGGAGGTGTTGATTAACTCTGTGAGCAACATGACCACCGATGCCCAGTTCAACACTTCATCTGGGTCATGGAAATTTCTGATGAGGAGCTCAGTGGCTGGCTGAGACTGAAAAACTGGAAAGTGGTCCTGGTCAATGAGAGAGCTGTTGAGATCCAGCTTGTGCCACCATGTAGTATCATCATGCTTACCATCAGCTCCTGCAAAACCACATATAACCTTCATCACAGCTCTTCCTTGGGCTTTCTCAGGCTCCTTCAATGTTTGCATGCACTTGTTGCACTATGTCTTGTGCAAGGCCCATTATGCAGTCCTCACCTACTGCATCTTGGAAATTATCAGCATGAATGGTTCTGAAAAGGACTTGAACTGTATCAAGGGCTGATTGCTCGGTATCTGGATCAGTCAGTCGAAAATATCTGAACCCAGGTAAAGCTATGCACGAAAATGAAAGGACTGGGATCTTACTTCAAGTTTCAGAGAGCTCCACACCTTCTTCCCAAACTCACATGACACGGGAGGTCCATAGACCAGGAGACAGATGGACATATACTGTGTAGAGTGTCTCACTGCCACATGCATATTAGATTTTTGAATGTCATGAGATGACAAAAAGTAACCTTGGTTGAAGGTGATCCAGCAGTGAGCTTTTCTAAAAAGACTGGAATGCCAAGTGGACTGAAAGGTTGGGGTTGCAGCTCAAGCAAAGTCTGCAGTAACATCAGCAGATTAAAGACATGATATTTAAGATCTCATTGTACCGAAGAGATTGCTTCAGATCATCTACACTGATGCCATAGGGATCGTCAGGTGGTGGTCGGAAAGTGATAGGAAAGTAGCAGAATGTTATGTTAAAGAAATCCTGTGTGCAACAATTGAAAATGGAGCAGAAGGCATCATAGTGAAACATATCCTCAGTATGAGCATAAGTATTGAATTCCACAAGCATGACTCGAGCAATGGCAAATGCCAACATGAGATTTTGAGGGTCTTTCTCCCCAACTGCAAGGTTAACTGTATCCAGCAAGGAAAGTACTTCCCATTTCCTTCAGGGTGTCTTGATGGTTTGATATCAGAGAGTCGACAATCAAGAAGATGAAGAAGGGAGTGGACTACACTGAGGGCTCTCATTTTGACGTTGGCGAATATACTGGGTGCTGTTCAAAGCAATGGAGATGTGCCAGGGTTAAAGTACGTACGCGTTGATAATATCTTTCACCTCAGCCAACTGTCAATATTAGGAAACTTGACAAGGTAAGAGAGACCTTTGAGTGCAGGGATGATGGTCTCAATATCTTCGAGTTTGCTGCAACAAAATGTAGTGAGCATGCAGACTAGTAAGGATATTGAGTATATTTCATCCTTGAGATGCCACTTTTACTTACTAGCCTGGTGATTGAGCCTTTCATGTGGACATTGTCCCAGAACAGACGAGAGGAACTCAACACCTGCAAGGATTGAGGGGCAGAACACTAGCAAGTGACTGACAGGTTCACCTTTCATCTGTAAGCGATCCTCCTCTGATGTCAAGAATTCATCGAGAGCACTTATAGTGTCTAACAACGTTAACCATCCACTCAATATTCCTGAAGAATGTGTTCAGTGAGAGTTGATATCATCGCTTTGGAATGAAAGGCGTACCAGCAACAGTCTCGTCAATCTCAGAGTCCTTCTCTCAGATGCCATCCAGGAGTGAACCAAGTGTTCCGCTGTAGCCATTTCTGCTGAACTGTAGTTCCAGCCGATACTGGAAGTCAGTAGTTGCAGTTGAGGGAGATTAGATTTAAATTGGATTCAATAGAAAGTACAGGCCAATGTGATGCGTACAGCTAAAGGCAACAACTCAACATGAGTCAGCCCATGACACCACTGAAACATAAATTTTACGACCAACTAGCTTATTTCTGTGCAATATCATTTTATAGCTATACAGGCAAAGCAGTATGACTGTGATAGAGGTGAGGAAGAGTAGTACTACGTGAGTCTAAAGAAGCTTGAAGATGTGTTGAACCATGATTAAGTAAAATTCTAAGTCAGTACCATTGAGTCGCTCAATGCGCTGGAGGACTGTGTTGTAAGTTTCTTCCTCATCCTTGACGAGAAACTCGGATGGGCTGTAGGTCCCGTTTGAAAATTCTCCCAATGCAAAATGAAGCATAGTCACTGCAAATGCGACAATATTGTTGATGATGATCTCCGCGTGGTCTGTGGGAATGTGTCATATACACGATTCAGCCACTCCCAACACCATTCATAGACATCCCTACTATTGGTCCGACCCCCTGTTTCCCTGTCCACTCCACCCCTCCTTCTCCGACAATGCACGAAGTGCATCTCAGCAGGACTAGCCCTGCTACCTCCGCCCGACTCCGCTCTGCTCCTCCAACACTACCTCTATTTCCTCCAACACCATATCCCTACCCTCCGACCCTATCTGGAGCTCCACTTCTCCGCTCCATTGGTCCAACCGATCCTACTCCCTCCACCATCTCCGCTTTTCCGACCCATTCAGTTCCTTCAGTTCCTCTCGTGTCATTCCATCCGATGATTGGTCCGCCCGACCGCCTCACTGGTCCACCCCTAGACTAGGAACCATTCAACTGGTCCTATCTCCTTTTAGTATCATAGTTCCTCCTTTCAGATCACTGGTAATCTCTATACCCGAGTGATTATTGATCTGTCGCATACATACTATTCTCTGAGCCTGTCATATCCCATACCTCCAGATCCGGAATTCCGGATCTACTTCATTAAAGTCCGGTCCTCTGTCTTACTATTCCACCCAGTGCTCCGCCTTCATCTCCACACTCACTCCTTTTAGATTAGCTATTGCTCTGGTTACCGGTTATGTCCTATTCCGCTATGCTTACTGATCTGTCCATTCTTACTTCATTTCCGACTTCACTGCTTTGATCCGTTATACTTAGTAATAGACTTTCCACATGCTTCGTACATAGCCCTTACCTTTGCTGTCTGATTTACATACATGATACCTACAGTATATAAACCCCTGTAATACTCCAGAACTCCTCAGTTCGAATATCATCTTAGTTCTGCTCATTCCTGCAATCTCCAGACTTGAGTCTCATCTCTTGTCCACCTCCGAGTCTTAGGGGTTAAACCTTAGGACTAACTCTCTGGCTCTACCTTAGGGTAGTCTAACCTCTGTTCTGTTTCTACTCCAGACTTCCATAGTAGCCTTACTCCATCCCCACATAAAGCCTTCCGGAGTTCCGCCGAACTCCACCGACACTAGTCCTCCGGAACTCCCCAGACTTCTGTCGGACTTCCCCTCTGTCCCCCGGAAATTAAAGGGCACATACTCGGGTAAGGGGTGCAGTGCACAAGCTGAAGCCAAAGCCCTTTGAGCAACCTCTCCCTTGAGCACAACCTTAACAGAGCCCCTTTTCTTGTATGTCTCAGTCATCTTTCTAATAATTCTGTGCACTCAGCACATAGCCTTTTGCTATGCTATACTACCCACTTAGAGTATATAAACATATGTACAATTATCTGTAGATCTTCAGTCTGAATATTACCTTTTCTAAGCCCTGCTCTCTTGCCCTTGCTCTTGGGCAAACCCCTTGACAACTCCTGCTTGCTGGCCTAGGGGATTGACTCCCTAGGTCGGCTGCCTCCTCCGCTCATCCGACTTCCCGCGCCTCCACCGCCTTTCCCATGTGTCGGACTTGTGACTAGTACTCTCATATCTCTGTCCTCTGTGTTCCCATTCTGCTTTGGACTTCGTCTGAGCAGTCTCCTCTGCTCCGCTCTTACTGTTAGCTCCAACTGCAGTAGCCCTCCGACTCTCCCCTGTAGGGCGGACCAATCTCCACCCGACGTTCCCATGCTTATCTAGTAGTCCGTCGGTCCAACGTCCTGTCGGAGCTCGTAGAACTCGAGTTGGACTACAATCCAAAATTAGGGGCATGTACTCAGGTAAGGGGTGCAGCGCATGAGCTGAAGCTAAGCCCCTCAGACTCTGTCCTACCCCTGAGCACAGTCTTAACAGAATGTAATTGTGAAAGTGTCTGATGATTGCTTGAGTCATTTGTATAATGGCCGGATGTCTGAAGAGCTGAGCAGTTGTTAGCTTGCTTAGCATTGGTAGTCAAAAAAACATGTACCGTCATGTTGGAGTCTATGTGATGATAGGTTTGAATGAGGACCTTGATGAGAGAGTATTGGTAGGCTGCAACGTCTTTGACCTGTTCCTTGATTGCAGGCAAAAGACCCCACGAGCCTAGGACAATTGCCCGCACTAAGCATTTTATCTCATTGCAGAGGTTCATGGGAACTGTCTTGAGACTTTTTAATATGCCGTGGCTGTTCTTCAATATCCAATCTGTTGCGAGGGCTAGGGAAATATGAGGCTTTTGTTCACAAAAGAAGCAAGCACATACCTTTGTGGCTGATCTGCTCTATCATGGAGCTGACGAGGGCGTCATGTACCTCAGACGCTAGTGGCGCCCTGCACAACATCATGTTTTTGTTGAATAGTGCTAACTTTAGGGTTTTGCATGCTTGATTGGAAATCACCTTCTTCAAGAGTTGTATCTTCTTGGAGGTGGTAGTGTTGAGAGGTATCTCGGACTCGGACTCGGACTTGGAGTCGTCATCAGGAAGCGTTGAAGGCCCTGCAGCAGTCGAAGGCATGGTGATCGAAGGCCCAGCAGTTGAGCAAAAAGAGTTCCATACGTTTGCATTGACTCGGGGTCTCTGGACCCTTGACGTATGCGATGTACCCTGACCAGTGGACATTAGTAAGTTTGCAACATTGTCGAGATCAAAGCTTACTCTCACAGCTTCGCTCTCAAACCCGACTTGCCAAGCTTGTGGAATGGGTGATGGCCTTTGGATGCACCATCCGACTGTATGGCTGGCTGTGGGTTGATGCGTGTGCTTCGGTTGTTCAATGTCTCCAAAATGGCAGCTGCTCAGAACAATTCCACCATGTGTTCAAGGTCTGTGGTGTTGGGAGGAAGATGAGGACGAGGGGCAGCAATGTTGGGGCCAGTGAAATTGAGGTTGGGTAGAGAGTCAGGGTTGGGTAGAGCATAGTTTGGGTTGGGTAGAGGAAAGTCGGGGTTGGGTAGAGTAAAGTTGGGGTTAGGCATAGCAAAGTCAGGGTAATGCGCAGAAAAATTGGCGTTGGGAGGAGGGGAAGTCACTGGCAGTTGAGTGGAGTAAAGTTGGGTGGCGTGAAGTTGCTGGTGTTGGATGGATTGAAGTCAGGGTTGGGGGTGGGAGAAGTAAAGGATGGGTGGGGACAAGTAAAGTACAGGTTGGGCAAGTTGAAGGAGTTGGGAGCAAAAATGTTGGAGTTGGGAGCAGCCTGAGTGAAGCGGAGGTTGGGAGCTGTAGTACTGTTGTGGTAGGGTTGCATATATGGGACATCAATGCCAAACAATGGATCAACAGAGATCGAGGTGGCATTGAAGCCCAAGTCCAGTCCAAATTGATGGTTAAAGTCGGCGGCTGCATTGGAGTATTGAGATTGCTGCTTCATGTCCATAAACAAAACACAAGAGGGAGGAAAGGCTGATGAACCTTGGCTTTTTCTTTGCCCTTGTATGAGGACATGATTATGGGGGAAAGCAAGCCTAGAAATGAAAACTCAGAAGCAGCTGGTTGATATGCTGAGACTTAGAACATGATTGAGTAAGTTTCTGGTCAAACAAATCAATTATCGAAATTGATCATATCTGATTTCATAGCAATACATACTTCAGTGCAACAAGAAATCATACCCCACATTACAAAAAGGCAACTTCAAATATTTGATTATCAGGCACTCATGGATTTGTCCTTCCCAGCAATACAAATAACTAAAATGTTGCATCAGCTGCCCACGTGCCAACTGGCTTCTATGCATCATA
>NW_024537732.1:0-60177 GCF_016628075.1 Suillus paluster | reverse complement strand
GTACATTGCTGTCTGCTAAACAAGATTTTCTTGTTGACACGGATAGTAGTACTATGTGTATAAATGACACTAGATGTAAAGGAACATGCTGAATCGATGCAACGAAGACTCAGAGTCAAAAGGGAGAGCTGCTGCAGTCGGCGACAATCACTTCCCCATGGATGCGGCCATGGACAGGGATTGTAGCCTGAAGCTTATTATGTATGTGTATGATAGTTGTTCATGCAATACTTGCATGCGCAGGCAGAGGATCCAGATTGCAACTACCGGTGTGGATACAAGCGACGAGCATTATCAACCTTTTGCACAAAGTCAAGTATGTAATCTTCCCTTTTCATTCGTCGATTGTCCTAGAGGACCCGAAAGAACCCCATTGCCGAGTACGCTCCGGTCTTGAAGCCCGAGTGCCTACATCATCCCGGGTGATCGGTAGCAAACCGTTCCTTACTCGATGACGCTACGAGCGCATATGGGAGCCATGCGCTGGACATTACGTTGTCTGTGCAGATTGGTGCAGCCACAATTGGAGAATAAATGAAGCGAACGATCGCATGTATCTTCCATATCATGCTGATCTCGGATTCTTCGCGTTTGACACTTTGACCACCGAAGAGTAGAAATTCGAGCTAGTATCAATGCTGCCACATATGTTTTCGTTGCCCTACGCTCGTCAGCAGGACAATGGGTGTAATTCCAAAGGCTGGCATACTGGACTGGACGGCAAACGACGACAAGTTTTGATCGGCTTTAGGGATGATAGCTCAACAGCTTGAACCCTAACACCACCGTCAGATTCCTTTTGATTTCGCGTTACCGCTTCAGAAGGGAGTGGTAACATCATTTCTCAGTGAGAACGGATCGTGTTTGATGTCTGGTGCGAGTAGCTCATGGAGTTACGAGTCGGAGCGCACCTCTACCCTCTTGCAAAGTACTCATGACAAGATCACGTAGTGTTTACTTGCTCGACTCCATCTCTGCTCAATACTCGTCTCACGTCCTCCACGCTGGCCTCGAGTCACTGGAACGGTGTGTTTGCTCAGTTGTACTTTGGATTGGTCACCTGGTCACTCAGTACTCAGCGCGCACCTTCTGTATTTCGACGCGACGTATTTAATGTACTATGACCTTCTTTCGTCTTTGCCTGGACAGAAGTAGTGCTTGTAATAGGACCGAACTGTGCCAAGGACCTGTGGACAACAGAGAACTCAGAAAAGGGGTCAAGGACACGCACCCTTTTACTAATATTATGTAATGATCACCACTACACCGTTATATTTTAAACTCCGCGATTCACTAACTTGAAGTTCGACCACCAACCTCGAGATGTTTTTTTTTCAGCAAGTCTTCACCCTTGGAAGAGGTATACGAAGGAGGTTGCATCTCACTACAGATATCTCTTTATATATATATATCCATTTTTTTGTCCATTGAGAGTGAGACTCTATGTAGAAGAGTACTATCTATGTAGTCTCGGGACCCCCGTGTCCCGACCCTGACTCAGATCCCCCATCATTCCGCCGTTCTCGCCTACCGTTTTAGGTGGGCAGTCTGTCGAAGAAGGGATGACTATAAGTAAATTAGTGTGTGAGATATCTCTTTTAGACAACGACAAACCCTCGTTCATATGTGCCTCTCTTATCCGCAAGGCATTTGCCCCTCTCACGAAATGCCAGGTCTCTCTCGTCGACATCGATGATGCTCCAGGCTTGGCCTTCCTCATTTGGTAATAGCAAAAATTCATGATCCTTGTTTCAACTACCAGCGTGATGACCCTTTCCCAAGACGAAGCCCCGGACATCAAAGCGCGAGTGGCGAAGATGAAAGGTTGAAGCGTAGGTATGGGCATCAAGGCATAGCGGAGGTGATGGTCTAGATATACAAAGGATAAAGTGACAAAGGCGGATATATATTGTGAGAATCTGAAATGTTAAAGAGAAACAGAAAAGGAAATAGAAACAAAGTCAAAGCGTACTGAGTCAGGATCGTTCAAGTCCTTGATGAAGCGCGCGTCCAACGTACGCTAAAAGAAAAACCTTCCTTACAGAGATCTCGTTTAGAGACGAACTCGAAGGGTGCAAACGTCTTGAACACCTCCAGGGGGCGATGAGTCACAACTTCAGTGGTGTATGGAGAAGATGGGTGTTTGGCAGAAGTGAGTGATGCTTGGGGAGAAAGTGAGCGCTTATTCGCAATGCTAGGACTTGATTTAACCCCTTATGCATAGAGATGGCAAATCCTGGGACTCAACGCACGATAACGGAGTGTACCTACAACCCGCCCTACTCCTTGATACGCCAGAAAAATGTATTTCAACCAACGCGCCTCAAAGAGCTCTGACGTACTCCGGGATGTACTAGACCCGTTCGTTCCCATCTTCGGGAACATCTGGGCTAACCTCTGCGATCCTACTCTCTACCTCCTGATGTATTTGATCCTGGGCGGTGGTTACTGCATGAGACGGATGATGAGGAGAAGAAACATGATCTGAGGGCTTATTTGTTGGATTGTGGAAGCAGTCACTGCACATGTCTTCATAATCGACCGTTCTATCGTGCTGATCTGAACGCGTCAAGAATTCCGGCTGTTTGAAAGAGAAATCAGGAGGTGGTCCAGCTGTATATCAGCACGTATATACGAGGGCTGGTAGGAGGGAGGGTGGCTTTATCTAGACCGAAGTAAAATTCCTTCGGATCTCTTACCCATACAAAACGCGCAGTCCATCGAAAGGCGTACGATAGGGTATTATAGCGTACGCGGATCTTGAGTGCACATCGGCATCCAACTAGCATCTGCATTTCAAGCACATCAGCAGATGTTTAGAGACCGCTTTGACGGATATGGTAGCAAGGACGAAGTGACCGTTTGTCTTCGCGACCATGTCCGTCAAAAGTATTCTTGAATGCGCAGCGCAACGCTTGACATCACCTCGATTTTGTGTGCCCATCTCCATTTCAGATATGTCGGAGATATTCAAGAATAATTTGACGGACATCGACAGACGAAGCGCAGCCAAGAGCTCAGCACCGCCTGGCTCTACATCTCATGTACTAGTTTGGCGAGGCTTCAGAAGAACGACGGGCCGATTTTTGTCTTGCCAGCGCTTCTCGCGAAAGCAAATCTAGGTATTGGATACATTCGCCCGAAGCGCTGGCAAGACCAATAAAGAGGGTAGAGACTTTATTGGAACCTGACATTGTTACCATTACCAATGCAGGATCCAAAAAAGTCACTTACTATCTTCACGCCATCTCCTTCTGAAGACGGTCCAAAGCCGTGTGCTTTCACTTACCAGGCTTACGGAAGAGAAAGGGAAATAAGATAAGCGTCGTGTGTTGTGGAGTCGAAACTAATATGCTGCTGACTAAGCTACGCAAGCCATGGCAAACATCATGATGCTCTTCACCATCGAAGTTCATCATTTACTGCAAGCGACAGTACTTAATCACTGACATGAACCCTTGAGCATCATTGTCAGTCTACAATCGCTCGCCTCCGCCGATATACCCAATATAGCTCCATTTGGCATCTAGGCGGAAGCGAGTGCTGGCGCTGCATCAACATTGAACCTACCTCTGCATCGCGGCAGCATGGAAGTATGGTCCGCTGATTTATACCATTCTCGTGGCGAATTCGAGTTGTTTGCTGACCACGCAAGGCCAGATGAAGCGGCAGGTGATGGCCCAATATCATTCTAGCACCTATGATAACGTGGTCATCGTCAACTCATCGAGTCCGCTATGTCATACTCTATCTTCGCTGTCATTTTCAAAGCCGCCTTTGCTATGCATTGGAACGGTGTCACTATTCAGCTAAGCAGACAAAACCTGAGCTACTGCGTCTCTGATGTTAGTTTTCCCAGGAATTGCCCAATTATTCATCATCATGCGTGTTGCACGGGGTCGGGCAGTTACACGCGACTGGCCGAGTCGGCTGCAGCACTTACGACTATAGTATTATCAGGGACACAGCAGAACAATCAAACGATGAGCGGATAGGTAGGCCAGAACAGGACGTTGTTCAGCCGTATTCTGTTTCCGCGAACGCAGCAGAAGCAGACGTGTGTATAGCATGGCATGATGTAATGTTCGTTTAACTTTATCCTTGATTTATACCTGAATGGAATGTTCCTTAGTTGCTTTACACCCTGCTGAAGGTCTTTGTATGAAGCAGGGACGGGACTGTCACAGACTATCAACATTCCGCGGTGTCATGACGGAAGGTCTTGGCCCAGGAGGCTGTTCTCGACTCTCAGATTGAAATTTAGAGGTACTGTCCATATGCCAATGGCCATGGGAATTTGAAAGGGCTTATCACTCACATAAAAGGGTTGCTCATACCCGCTGTCGCTCAGCATGCCGCAGCCTGTCACAGAAGCCTCTCCCTGGTGGAAACTCTTCTCCGGGCTTTCCATATAACTACCACTTCCCCAATCATCTCTCGCTATACTCTTAGTTACCTCCACCACTTGCCAGTGGATAGACAGCCTCGGCAACTCGTATCTCGGTGTGTTGTCTCAAACATCCCCTCCCCTCGTCAGTGACTACGCTCGGAGTCATGTCATCCTACACCCCACAGACAGATCTGTCGCTTGAACGATCTCGACTCGATGGAATGGTCGTAGGTGGTGTATCCTACGGTATGTTTTCGGACAATATACATCCTTCAGAAGTTGATATATATGTATACCGCAATAGGCGTATTCTTTCTCCTCACAGTACAAACCTGGATCGCTCTCGTACAGCGGTCTCGATATGGAGATAAAACTGTGGGCCATCGTCGCGCGCTTATTTTGTACATCTTCATCACGTTCGTGTTGCGGACGGTAGCCTTTGCTGCGAACGCGAAATATACGGAGATGATTTGGATAGACCTTCGTGATGCACCTGGTGGCCCGGTCGCTCTAATTGTGAATGAAATGGATTATCGTATCAACGTTTTGGCGATTTCTTGGCAAGAATTTTTGCTTATATATCTCCAGACTAGTGTTGACGCTTTGTCTCGTCTAGTGGTCACATCCAAGAGTGGTTTATGCAAGCTCTGCTCGTGAGCTGAACAATTCGTCACACGGGTGCAACCCTGACGCCTTATATACTTAGCTTCACCGATGTTTCGTGATATGGAATTGGGCAAGACGCGTGACGATCCCGATGATCACACTCTATATTGCGATGATCGGTGAAGCTCGTCATTTATCAAGCGGCAGTAGTGACTGACATTTTGAGCAGCACTGTCTATTTGCGGACTGATTCAGGCGAGCAACGGTGCCGTACTTTATAAAATCAACGTCATACTTGTCTACCTTTGCTTCCATGTGGGGCTCACTGTGATTTATACCATCCTCGTGGTTAATCGTCTGCTTTCCATGCGAAGCCAGATGAAGCGTGTCGTGGCCGAATATGATTCTAGCACCTATGACACTGTCGTCCTCATGGTCATCGAGTCCGCCTTGTTATATTCTGTCTTCGCTATGATTTTCATAGTTGCCTTTGCTCTGCATTGGAACGATGTCTCCACCGTATGCTTCTTGTCTATTAGCTCAATACAGGTAAGCAGACACAAACCTGTGTTACCTGCGTCTCTGATGCTAGTTTTTTGTTGAATCAGGGTATTGCTCAATTATTCATTATCCTTCGCGTCGCACGGGGTCAAGCAGTTACACACGAATGGTCGAGCCGCGCTGCTGCACCTACGACTGTAGTATTTGCAGAGACTATATCAGCGCATTCAAATGGTGAACAGATAAATAGGCCACAGCAGGACCTTGTTCAGACATATTCTACTTCCGCGAAGGCAGCGGGAGTAGACGCGTGTATAGCATAAAATGATGTGACGTTGTTTAACTTTATATGTACTTGGTTGAAACCTGAATGTGATTTTCGCGCTACAGCCTGTTTAAGGTATTTGTATGAAGCAGGGATGGGGCTGTGACAGACTATTGCGCGGTGTCATGACGAAAGGTCAAAGGAGACTGTTCTTAGCTCTCAGATTAAAATCTAGAGGTACTGTACATATACCAAAGGCTATGGGAATTTGAAAGAGCTTATCACTTACGTGAAAGGGTCGCTCATACCCGCTATCGCTCAGCATGCCGCAACCTGTCGCAGCCTGTCATAGAAGCCTGGCTCCCTGGTGGACCCTGGTGGAAACTCTTTTCCGGGCTTTCCATATAACTACCACTTCCTCACTCATCTTTCACTATCCTCTTGGTTGCCTCCACCACTTGCCAGTAGATAGGCAGCCTCGACAACTCGTATCTCGGCGTTTCGTTCCAAATATCCCCTCCCCTCGTCAGTGACCACGCTTGGAGTCATGTCATCCTACACCCCACAGACAGATCTGTCGCTTGAACGATCTCGACTCGATGGAATGGTCTTAGGGGGTGTATCCTACGGTATGTTTTCGGACAATATATATCCTTCGGAAGTTGATATATATGTATACCGCAATAGGCGTATTTTTTCTCTTCACAGTACAAACCTGGATCGCTCTCGTACAGCGGCCTCGACATGGAGATAAAACTGTGGGCCATCGTCGCGCGCTTATTTTGTACATCTTCATCACGTTCGTGTTGGGGACGATAGCCTTCGCTGCGAACGCAAAATATACGGAGATGATTTGGATAGACCTTCGTGATGCACCTGGTGGCCCGACCGCTCTAATTGTGAATGAAATGGATTATCGTATCAACGTTTTGGCGATTTCTTGGCAAGAATTTTTGCTCATATATCTCTAGACTAGTGTTGACGTCTTTTCTCGTCTAGTGGTCACATCCAAGAGTGGCTTATGCAGGCTCTGCTCGTGAGCTGAACAGTTTGTCACACGGGTGCAACCCTGACGCCTTATATACTTAGCTTCACCGATGTTTCGTGATATGGAATTGGGCAAGACGCGTGATGATCCCGATGATCACTCTCTATGCTACCATGATAGGTGAAGTTCATCATATACCAGCGACAACACTAGTCACCGACATCTTAAGCAGCGCTGTCTATTTGCAGCCTGATCCAGGCGAGCAACGGTGCCGTAATTTACAAAATCGACGTCATACTTGTCTACCTCTGCTTCCATGTGGGGCTCACTTCGATTTATACCATCCTCGTGGTTGGTCGTTTGCTTTCCATGCGAAGCCAGATGAAGCGTGTCGTGGCCGAATATGATTCTAGCACCTATGACACTGTCGTCCTCATGGTCATCGAGTCCGCCTTGTTATATTCTGTCTTCGCTATGATTTTCATAGTTGCCTTTGCTCTGCATTGGAACGATGTCTCCACCGTATGCTTCTTGTCTATTAGCTCAATACAGGTAAGCAGACACAAACCTGTGTTACCTGCGTCTCTGATGCTAGTTTTTTGTTGAATCAGGGTATTGCTCAATTATTCATCATCCTTCGCGTCGCACGGGGTCAGGCAGTTACACACGAATGGTCGAGCCGCACTGCTGCTGCACCTACGACTGTAGTATTCGCAGAGACTGTATCGGCAGGTTCAAACAATGAAGGGATTAATAGCCCACCACATGAGACATGTTCTGCTTCCGCGAAGGCAGCGGGAGTAGCCGTGTGTATAGCATAAAATGATGTGACATCGTTTAACCTTATACCTGCATGTGATCTTCTTTGTTTGTGTTACAGCCTGTTGAAGGTATTTGTCTGAAGCAGGGATGGGGGTGGGACGCTTTCGCACCCCAGGAGGCAATTATTGGCTCCCGCATGGACATCTCGAGGTACTGTACTGTTACCTTATGTCATTTTTTGTGGGAAAGAGCCCTTTTACAGATGCTAGTTTTTGATCGCAAGTCGACAGGGTGGATTGCTATCACTCACGTAAACGGGTCACTAATACCCACTGTCGCTCAGGGCCTGTCGCAGATGGGCCTTAGTCGCCCTGACGGAAACCCTAGTATTCCTATTTGTCTATATAAGTAACTGCTTCTTCCCCACTTGTCTCTCACTACCTACTCGTCTCTCACTATCGTCTTGGTTGCCCTCATCCCCTGACCTCGTCAGTGACCAAACTCGGGGTCATGTTATCCGACCAGGCAGCTCTGTGGCTTGAACGATCTCGTCTTGATGGAATGGTCTTAGGGGGTGTATCCTACGGTGTGTTTTTGGTCAATATACACAATTTGGAAGTTGACATATGATATTACAACAGGCATATACTTTTTCCTTACAGTACAAACCTGGATGGTTGTCATGCAGCAGCCTCGATATGGGGGTAGAAGCCGTCGCGTGCTTCTTTTTTACATCTTCATCACGTTCGTATTGGGGACGGTATCCTTTGCTGCGAACGCGAAATATACGGAGATGATTTGGATAGACCTTCGGGATGTACCTGCGAGCCCGGCCGTTCTAATCCAAGACCAAATGACCTATCCTATCAACGTTCTAGCGATTTCCACGTAAGCAGTTTTGCCTATACATCTCCAGAGTAGTGGTTTTAATGCCTCGTCTCGTTAGTGGTCACATCCAGGAGTGGTTTATGCAAGCTCTACTTGTGAGCCGAATAGTTCGTCGTATGGAACTCCGTGCAAGCCTGACGCCTTGTATACATAGCTTCACCGATGTTTCGTGATATGGAATTGGGCGAGATGCGTGATGATCCCTATGATCACGCTCTACATCGCCATGATAGGTGAAGTCCATCATTTACCAGCAACAGTACCGGTCACTGACATCTTAAACAGCAGTATCTATTCTCGTTCAGATCCAGGCGAGCACCGGTGTTGTATATTACAATATCGACGTCATACTTGTCTACCTCTCCATCGAAGTGGGTATCGGTGTCATTTACACCATTCTGGTGGCGAATCGTTTGCTCGTCATGCGAAGCCTGATGAAACAGGTCGCCCAATATGACTCTAGCACCTATGACACTGTCATTCTCATGGTCGTCGAGTCTGCTATGTCATACTCTATCTTCGCTGTTATTTTCATAGTGTCCTTTGCTCTGCATCTAAACGCTATCACTACTGTATGCTACCTGTCTGTTTGCCAAGTCCAGGTAAGCAGACAAAACCTGAGTTAACATGTCTTTGATCCTCGTTTTTTGTCGATCCAGGGCATTGCTCAATTATTCATCATCCTTCGCGTTGCACGGGGCCTGGCAGATCCACAAGATTGGTCGAGTCGAATTGCTGCAGCACCTACGATTACAGTATTCTCAGGTTTTGTATCGGACACAACGGGAAAATCAAATGATGAAAGTATAGCGAGGCCAGAGGAAGCCATTGTTTAAACGTCTTCTGCTTGTGCGAAGGCAGCGGAAGTAGACGTGTGTATAGCATGAAATGATGTGACTTTATCCTTGTACTTGATTTATACCCGAATGTTATTGTTTACACCCCAGGCAGCAGCCTGTTGAACGTTTTTGTATAAATACCCTTGAGTGAGGTCATGTATCGACAATTGCCGCAGCACACGCAACAATTCTTCGTTTTTTTCTGCAAATTAAATCACGTCGATGACCGAGTGCGTCCCAGTCTGGCGAATGGGTAGAATCTGAGAGCGTGCTTACCCGTGTCGCCCAGGCATCAGTAAAACCTCGACTTAATCAGACTTTTTTGGACTTTTCGACGGATTTCACTTCTTTTCAAAAATGAGTGGCCTTTTCAATTGTTTTTCTTAATTCACTGCCTGGTCCCAGCTTGAGTATCAGGAATAGTTTATTATTATTATCCACGTCTGTTGCAATGGTTGGAGTTCACAATTTGTAAATATTACTACTTCAGGAGAGGATTTGAAAATAAAAATTATCTGTACTCTGTGCCACTTACTGGTAACAAATTTCTGTTTTTGTGTTTTTAAACATGTTTCTTAGGTTTATAAAAGATATTGGAATACATAGGTTTGAATTAGGCAGTGAATTAAGAAGAAAAATTGAAAAAAGGCCACTCATTTTTGAAAAGAAGTGAAAACCATCTAAAAGTCCAAAAAAGTCTGATTAAGTAAGTTTTACTGATGCACAAGGAGCCCGGGGGGTGCAAGTTTGAATTAACAACACCTCAGATTTATCAGAAAGTTAGATGTGCATGGTCGTGAAATGTTGGGAAACTTCATGCATATCAGTCAATAAGCTTGGCCATTTTGCATTTTGCATAGAACCTTGTGGTATTCATTTTGCTGATCATGATCCTGTTTGAGTTGCATGTTGCAATCATTTTGCCAACTTTGTTTCTTGTCAATTTATCCCAGTGCCAAGATACACCACTTCTGTCCTGTTATTTCAACCACAAATTTCAAATATTGTACCCTGTGAAGATCATTGCTTAAACCTTGCTTGGGAGCTCAATGTGGTCACTGCTTTTGCCCCTGTTAGGTACTGTGCCAGCTCAGGAGGCAGAGGGGTCGGGGCTTGGCTTCAGCTCTTGTGCTGCGCCCTTAGCCGAGTATGTGCCCTGAATTTGGAGCGGGTCTGACATTGTCCGACGATAGGACGAGTGGACCGCTTCAGTCCGCTTTGAGGGTCGGGAAGTAAGAGCTACTAGCGGCGAGCTGACTAGGAGCAGGGTGGAGAAGGCGGGGAGTAATGTGGAGGGTGGATAGGAGCAGGGGAAGGTTTGGTAGGAGCAGGGAAGGCGGAGGATGGGAAAAGGGACAAGGAGAATATTGATAGGGGCGGAGGAATAAGGGAAGCACTTAGAGCACGGCTCTAAGTTGGAGTGGAGGGTCGGAGGATTGGAGGGTCGGAGGTGACAACAAGTTGAGACTTGTGTCCAGAGGAGGCAAGGTCCTACTGAGAATTCTCACAAGAGGTAACTGCGAGAAGACAAGTAATATTAAGACTGAGGAAAATATCTAAGTACATGATATGTTATATACTTCTATGTATGAGGCAGTGACCAGGATAACCATGTTGTAAAGCTATGTACCAAGGATATAATTTGTAAGTACTTACACAGGTGAAGACATAAGTCGGAGCGGATATCAATATGTATGTGTCAGATCAGTGATCGAGTGGTAATGGGAATTACCGGTGATCCGGAAGTAAGGGTCTATGTACTGAAGGGGAAAGTATATATCTAAAAGGGGAAAGAGGTCCAGTTGAATGGAGATGTTATGGAAGGGGACCGGTTGAGTGGTTGAGTGGAAATGTAGGAGCGGGTGCGGATGATGATTGGATGGAGCGGAGAATGGGTGGAGCGGAGGTGATTGGAAAGCAGAGCGAATATTGATATTAGAGCGGTCGGATCAGGTATATGACAGCCCCAGGAATTCATGTGTAGGGATCTGCAGGGGTAAACCTGCAGGTATCAAGAGAATAACCCATACCCATACCCATCATTTACCTGTACCTGTACACCCATGGATACCTAAGGGTATGTAATGATTAACGGGTTGAGTTGACAATGACGATGACGAAAAGCAATTATGTTGACTACCTACATGTGCAGTACATGTGTCCACATGATTATGTAAGCTACACTAGAGCTGCTGAGATTATATTTCTATCACAACCCCTTGAATGAGACATGGTCTATGTAGCACTGCAAGTAATCATATGAGCAAAGTGGAACTAAGGGATAGTGTATCAGAGGAAAGGAATGCGGGGTGAGTAAGATTGGCTTGTGTTTCCTTACAAGAATCTGATGAGTCATATTTGGGGTCCATTGATGGTGATGGGCATTTCTTGGCAATGTGGCTGAAACCGTGACAGTTGAAACACACTAGTGGGTCAGTGTTGGTATCGTGGTGAAATTTGCCTCGTCACTAGGTGGCATGGTATGCTGTCCCTGACTGATCATGATGGTGGGATTCTTCATTCAGCATTTGGTTGACAATGGAGGCAATGCTAAGATCATTGAGTGGGGTAGCACCTATGGTGGTAATGAGGGGGGAGTACTCAGGAGGTAAGCCATGGGGGAGTGTGACAATGACAATGGTTTTGTTGACATTGAAACCGGCAGACTTGAGACAGAAAGAGAGGTCTTGAATGGAGGCAACCCAGGTCTGCATTGGTTGATCATGCTCCTTGACCATGGTTGAGAGCTTGCGAAGCATGGAAAAAATGCAGCCAAAGCCATGGGACTGGTGGATACATGAGAGGTTGTCCCAGATAGCCTTGGGATCACCATCATCATTATGAGCATGAGGGAGTTGGGAAGTGGAGAGGTGAAAAATTATTTTTGGTTTTGTGAGCTGCTGCTTGCAGATGAATGTTTTCATTGCCTTGTATTAAGGTCATGCTCAAGGGAAGAGTAACTCAAAGGGCTTGGCTTCAGCTCATGTGCTGTGCCCCTTACCCGAGTACGTGCCCTTAATTTCCAAGGGGCAGAAGGGAAGTCCAACGGAAGTCCAGGTAAGTCTGGAGGTCAGACACAGGGGGAGTTCAACGGAACTCCAGAAGGCTAGGAGTGAATAGAGTAAGGCTACTTTGGACAAGTCTGGAGTAGAAATGGAACAGAGTTAGACTACCCTAAGGTAGAACCAGAGATATAGTCTTAAAGATTAAACCCAAGACTCAGAGGTGGACAAGAGATCAGGCTCAAGTCTGGAGAGACAGGAATGAGCAGGAACTAAGATGATATTCAAACTGAGGAGGTACTGGAGTTTTACAGGAGTTTATATACTGTAGATACCATGTAAGTAATCAGTCAGCAAAGTAAAAGCTATGCCTGAAGCATATGGAAAGTCTATTAGTAAGTGTACAACAGATCAAAGAAATGAATTCGGAAATGAAGTGCAGACAGATGGATCAGTAAGCAAAGCGGAAAGGTGTACAACCGGTAGCCAGAGAGCAGTATTCTAAAAGGAGATAGGTGTGAGTCCAGAGATGAAAGCGGAGTGCCAGGCGGACAACAGGACAGAGACCCGGACTTTTGTAGGGGAGAATCCAGAATTCCGGGTCCAGAGGTATGGGATATGACACCTTGGCATTCAGTCTGAGATTGGGCTTAGTTTCTGTACCATTCACTACATCCAAAAGGTCTTGTTCATCCAGCAATGCTTCCATCTGCATGCTCCACTCAGTGTAGTTCATATCATTGAGTTTCTCAAAGGCGAGTTTTGACATAGTGGACAGTTGGTGGGGAAAATGAGGGGTGGTATACAGGCAGACAAAAAAAAAAACGGCTGGACTCGAGGTTCTTGGCTAACCTAAACAGCTGGATTCTGGGTTCTAGCTGACCTGACGGCTCGGTTCAAGGCCTAGCTTGCCTATAGGGTTGAGTTATAGCTCAAGGGACTGTTCAGTGGCAATTCAAATTGAAGCTGGGCAAGTGGGGGCATGGTGGCATGCACAATATGATGCCAACACGCACCTTATCAATCTGTTGAGCTTCTTGGGCACCTCTGGTATCATCAACCACTGAGTGAGAAGCATACAAACATTGAAATTCTGTGCGAACAAGTTCTTTAGCAGTTTCAATCCACTCTGGCTTCCAGCCTGCAGACTTGAAGTATGAGAATTTGTGGCATGGGTGCAGCACTAAGGCAAAGTAAGGATCACAAAGTACAAAGTGGCAATGTAGCAAAAAAAAATGCACCCATAGCAATGTGGTACACCTCAGATAAGTCAGTGAGAGAGTAGTATCAGTTGAGAGTCTGTTTTGCAAGACCAAGAGCAGCACATATAGCAGGCTCCAGCTGTTCCTTCTTGATGATGCAATTTGTGAAGACTTGGTTGATGTGGTCCATGGTCAGGATGACCATACCTAAGTTTGGCATTGAATGAGAGAAATACAATGTTGCATCTTTGAGAATCTATTGAATGACTGAGCCACTGATCATGTGACACATTGGGTGTGAATGTTGCCTTCAGTATATCCTGCAGCTGTCTTGCCAGTGACCACTTGTCTTCATTTAGCTCATATGCATCCAATCCCAATTTACATGTGTCAATTATCGCATCAATTGCCTTTCGGTATTCCAATGTGAAGTCAAGCATATTTAATGTCAAATTCCACCAGGTGGATACATCTTGTGGGATGATTCAGATAGGGAGATCTAGGTCATTGAGGATTGTTTTCCATGCTGGAAGAATGATGGTTGTTGAATGGATGATTTTATATGCAAGTTTCCAGAGCTGTCAGGAAGATCAGTAAGTCCAAGTTGCTTGCTTTTTTAAAATCTAGCCTTGACTAGAACAAGTTTCAGTGGGTGGATACTGTCAGTCAGTTGCTCACGCTCTTCCTCTTCCAACAGCTGCAATTCATCCACCCAGCCCTCATTGTTGTCAACATTGTCTATGCCCTTGTTTAGGTCCTCATCTGCCATTTGTGTGTCCTTGATATCAATATCTCTGGTAAGTTTGTTGAGTTCTTTGTCCCTGCTACTAACAGATCCATTTCCCTTTGATTTAGGTGTGTTGAACTCGCAGATTAGTGACTTTGCAATGAAATTCACAATGTGTAAAAAGCATTGTGTTCAGTTTGTATCTCCTGAAAAATGGGCAACATGATCTGCAAGTTCAGCAACTAGTGTGTTGTTTGACAACACATTGTTTGCTGTGACTCTTAGCATCTGTCATGGTGCATATGTATTGAGCGCTGATGATTACTCGTGTTGGTAAGTCCCTTATCTGATATTATAAAGTTGTTTAGAATGCATGTGAATGCATCTGCTAGATTTGCACTGGTATGGGACTATGATCAGTATCAGCATGTGTTGCATGTTTTGGTAAGGGTTCCTACCTTCACAACCTGTTACACAAAACCTTTCAGATGAGATCTGGTGGCACTAAACCCAGCAAGGGGTGTTCATAGTGTGGCTTTCAGCACTAGCCCAGCAAGGAGCTTGCCTATGCTTGGTTTAAGTAAGGGCCGAGGCCCTTACTTGCATAGAGTCAATTGGAGATTTCTCAAGGATACGATCCAAGAGAACAGATTTCAACTCAAGAGTATCGTCTCAAGAGGAGATGGTTCTTTGCACTGAGGGAGTTCTCTTAGGTAAGAGAAGTTCAGACCCAAAGACAAGTACAAGATGAGAACTGAGTAGATTCAAGTTAGAGAATATATCTACTAGAAGACAGGTATATATAAGTAATGTGGAGGTACCAGTTGAACAGTAAGGGTAAAGGGTATGCAGAGGCAGTACCGAGATAGTGGTAAGGGTCAGGGGTATGTATAAGTCACAATCAGAAAAGGGTAAGAAGTACTGGTGGAACAGTAAGGGCAAGGGTAGGGCATAGGGTTATATAGAAGCATCAGCTTCTATGATATAGGGGAAAGAAGCAAGAGCTTCTCATGTTTCAAGACAACATAATCAAAGAAAGAAAGATATAAATGGAAACGTAACCATGGTCCAGGTCTAGATGAGTCTGAAGAATGAAATAACACATAACGCTCATGTTACTGTAACACAACCTCAACAATGTCAAGTATTATTGACAATGGCTGACCTTCATGCTGTAGATGCACAGATATAGCTACATATGCCCTATGGTTGGGCGATGTCCAGGTATCTGTGGCGAAATTCAACTCACTATCATAATTCTGGTAAGTCATTATTATTTAAATTGTGTCACTGCATGCTAAATTCAACTTACTTGTAGCATTCATGCTATATGCTGACATGTCTTAATGAAGACTTGTTTGACATCATGTGTGATTGTTGATGGTGAAGGTATGTAATATTCTGGGCATCCTGTCTTCATTGGGTTCTGAAATCCTTGATCATTGACAGTTTCAAATGGCTGTAGACTCTCCAACACCCAACATACAATCTCTCCCCTTGTCAAGTCCTCTCAGTACTTGTTCTGAACATGTGTGTTGACGATGAGAGTACATAACCTTCCCTTTTCCTTTTTGTTCAAGTGATGTTTTGATTGACCTGTTATGCCAAGTGTAACACAGGCAAACAATCAATTAGCAAGACAGTCGGTCTTGTGATACATTCTAGACAGATTTCTAAAGAATGTCCAAAGTCAAAGAAAGGCTCAGAACTGAAGAGGTATCTTAGAGTCAAGTCAGAAGTGTCAAAGGAAAATCAGTGTAGGTTAAGCTGAAGAATCAGCATAACCTAGCTACTGTTTATATAGTAGTATGGGTACAGGGTGTGAAGTAATAATAGGTAATGATAAGTAAGCTACATGTGTGAAAAATGAGGCATCTGAGTCATACCAAACTAAATATACACTGATAAGAGACATGCATGGTAAGCGTGGATCAAGGGAAAGAAGAAAAGAAGTTCATGGAACACAGCCATAACATCACCCTGTTTCAAGCAGATTCTTGATAACACCATCTTGTGTAGCAGCAGTGTTGCCAGATTCCATTACAGCTTGCAAGGCTGCATCTCCCCAGCAGCTTTTGACATGTTTTTGCCTATTGCCAGTTGATTTTGCATCTTTCTTGTCAAGGTACCATCAAATGCAATGTTTGCAGCCCCATGCTGTGCACTTGAACACATGGCAGCAGTGCTTGTCACGATATTCAATTTCTGGTACTGGTTCAAAGAACACATAGATCGATGATGTCCAATCCTTCATTATCCTTTCTATAGTAATCACGTCACATAATGATTAGCTTTTCATTGTGATTCTTTGAGTGTGTACATACTTAGTTCAGTCTCCAATGATTCACCAGGGTCTTTGACTTCAATGTCACTCTTATCAGATACATCAGAGTCAATTGTGATGGCATCTGCATGAGCTAGCTCCTCTTCTTCTGTGCAGACAGTAGCTCAATAGGAAGTCAATGATGGACCTTTGTTAGTAGTCCAAGTCTGTTCGACATCAACAGATACCATCATCTTGGTCCTTTTTGATGCAATGGTGGAAGTAGAAGCCTTATCTGAATCAGTGGCTTTCTGCTTGGTTCAGCTGTCTTCCATGGCCATAGCCAGTACCTTCTCTGTGGGTTTAATTATCCTTTTAGGTAACATCTTGTGACGCTTGGAGAAGAGTGAGAAAATATTTTAAGGTTTTTGTTCTAAATGTGGTAGTAGAGTGGTATTGTACAGCTATGGACAATAAGGTACATTAGTGGTCCAGGGGTGTGACCAGTGGTCTGGGGGTACTATCAGTAGTTCAGGGGTCCAGGGGTCCTGAGGTCACTACCCATACCCCTACCCTTAGCTACCCCTACCCATGACCCCCAGGGGTTACCCATACCCCTGCCTATCCCTACCAGAAGAACATTCAGAATCAGAATCACATACCATATGTGCCCAAACCCAGAACATCTCCAAGCCTGAATCTGCCATCAATGTGGGTAGGGACTTTCTTCATGGTACAAATTACTATAGAAACTCAATAGAGAAAATCTAACCAACACAAGAGGGAATTGTTGGATTCTGGATCAAAGTCCAAGCAGGACACATCCAAATGAGAGATTGCAAGCACAACCATACAACATTTGACATCGGCTGTCATATAGTATGTTATAAACTGTCAATTCCTATGCTATGAAATTTTCTTTATATCACTATGCTAAATACCTATAAAGTTACCAAGTCCCTTGTTTGTACATCTCAGTTCTTATTGAAGACTGAGATGTAAGCCTTATGTTTCCCATGCTAGTGATTATAATGAGCTAACATACCCAGTAGAATATATTTATCTTAATAGCTCACTTCCCACTCTCACTTATCTGTGATCACCACAGGAATGAGGAAAGGTTTTACCACATGTTATGAGCTGGCTTGTGCCAGCCTTAACCAGCTCAAGCTGTGGTTCATACATTCTTGGCTTTAGCTGGTTTGTGTGCATCAGGAAAAGTCCCAGTTGCTTTTTTTACTTATTTCATCACTTAATTACATGAAAAGGGACATATCAGTTGATTGAGTGAAAAAGCGCGAGCCACTTAATTAAGCCCACTTGTCATCTGGATTTTCGCTGATTTCACACTTATTTCACTTAAATAAGCAGAAAAAGCAGTATAAGCATAGGTGGGCATGTAGGCAAAAAAGCAGTCAGCGGCAGAAAACATGATAGCGGCACTGGGGGAAAACATGATAGTATGCAGTGGAAAACAACTGTAGGACAGCAATATTCATGCACTGGCAGGTGCTGCAACAACAACAAAATCATACAACAATGGATGTTAGTGAGAGGACGCCTGAATGATAAATACTACTTACAAATCATAGCACACTTGTTATCCTCTGACTCGTCCTCGCTGAGAAAGCCCGATGGTGTTTCAGAGACGTCATTCAAGGTGGCACACACCATCTGTACTGTGGTCTCCAGGTATCCAGCGGGCTTGCCTAGCAGAGATTTGATGAATGAATTAGTCAGTTTAGCCCAGCGAGCTGCCGAAAATAAGAACAGAACATTGGTCTCCTTTCCAGTAGCTTTGTTGAGGATCTTTGGCAGCTTGATGCTAACCCGACCTCTCGATGCAGACAACAGAACATTTGAGTTCTTTCTGCGCAATCATGGTGATAGCGCACTCGATCTGAAAAAATGAGCATGATTAAGGCATTTTGAATTAAACTCACTGCTGCAGCAGAAAGAGCAAGAGGGTGTAACATCCCCCTCATTGCAAGTGCATGCATGTTGAAGGAGCGAACCTCCACATACCCATTGATGGCATTGAGGTGTGCTGTGCCAAATAGCTGCAATATGAAGGGTGAGCGGTATGCAGTGAGTGGAGATGGACTGTCAGGGTCCTCAAACAAGAATGCCCAGTCAACAAGAAGGGATTTGGTTAGCTTGACAGGATCCACATCGGAATTTCACATCAAAAAGTCCATGATGATGACTAGCCCTGTAGAGCCAAAATTGCTGTGCCATTCTGAAATGTGTTGTGCAGTCTGTATAGATATAGTAAAAGTCACTAAAACTAGAAGTTGAGCACTACCTTGGCAGGTCAGGCAATTGCAGTCGATGGGCGGGTGCGACAAGGACTCGGAGCATCTGTGGTGGACATGACTTTGCAGATGAGGGAGACAATTTTGCTGGAGCAAGAGGAAATAATAGAAATGGGGTTTCAAGTTGAGAAAAAACTTGTAAGTCCCACCCAACAGGCGCCGACTGTGGCATGCGCTCACTAATCAGGGTTTTACCTATAGTATCAAACTTTGTATAGTACTATTACTAGTACGTGTGTTCTGCACTTCAAATTCTCTGTTTTACTCTTTTTTTTTTCTGGATTTTACAGTCAACATGTCTGTCGCTCGCAGGGACCACAGTTCTCTTCAGTTTCCTTGTGGTTACTTACAGTGCGCACATCATTTCAAGACTCAGGGAGGGTGCAAAAAGCACTGGAATGCTTTGCACCCGATGTTCAGACAAGCTCCTACTACCACCAGTGTCTCACATACCACTACAGTTGAAGATCAGCCTGAAGTACTGGACGGCCACTTCCTAGCAGGTGACAACCTTCCTGCAGGCATATCTGGCCCAGGCCAGGCACTCAATGAGCCTGACATTCCAGATGATATGAACACAGAATCTTTGGGGCCGGGCGATAGATTATACCGCAACTATCACCCAAAACTAAATGGTATGTTTCATTAAATCCTTCCAGCTAGTTACAACTAACACAAATATTAATGTGAGCTCGTCCTTGTGATGCGACAGGATGATTCCTCACAGATGGAGTGCCCCCAACACCACCTCCAAGCAAGTCACCTGATGACTGGACTCCATATTGAAATCATGTTGAGTTCAAGACCACAGAATTTCTGTACACACACAACCAAATGTCTGCTGGGGACATCAATATCTTATTGGATCTTTGGGCCACAACCATTCTTAAACACAATGACAAGCCTCCATTTGCGGACTGCTGTAAGTTAGCTACGATGTGTGTAGCTAGAGGCAATGCAAGTGCAAAAGGGGTAGATAGACTGCTGAAGGAATGATAATGGTTAGTGTTAGCTTCAAATGAGGGATGATGGATGTGAGAGATATCGTGAATTGGTAAATGAGAGTGACCGTGTTATAGCAATAATAAGAGAAGATAATGAGATGGGTTCTTCGGGGCATTCTTCTGGGGGATCTACTGTTCTATTCTGCTTGTTATTAGGAATGTACATGAGCTACTTATACTGTAGGATGAGGAAGGGTCATCCTAGAATAGTTAAAGGCAAGGGCTCGGTGTACGGTCGGTGAAAGCGGTAGCTGAAGGGAGTGGCATTGTATTTGATAGTGTAGCAAGAGAATGATATAAGAGTTGTTGACAGGGTGAAGATGGCAGTGTTACAAATGGAGGAATGGTAACGAAAGGAAGGGTTTAGCGAGCGATAGGAATTGAAAGGATAGGTACTAATAAAAGGGGTCAGGTATCGTGCTTGACAAATGGTCCAGGCATTGACATGGTGGTTGCGGTGAGAAGAGTATTGGCATGTTCTGGCGATAAATATTTGATAATCCTTACACCTCCCTCCAAGTATGAATATCAACCGTCCTCAGTTGATCCATAGGACCGACTAAGCGTCAAACAACTCCGGAAGACCTGTGATCATGTCCGTGTCAATGAATTGTGTGACTTCAAGCATGACTGGAGAGCGTGCGTGATAAGGGATGATGCGGAATGCGGTGAACTTAAGTTTGGACACTGATCCGTCAACTTTGGCGAGGTAGTAGGCTCCGTTTGAGGTGCGCACGACAACGACCATGGGACCGAAATAACGAGGCTTGCACTTGGCATTTGAGGATGGTTCGATTTTCTTGTTGAGTACCAAGACGAGGTTGCCGGGTTTGAATGTCCGGTCTGCGATGGTGTTTGCGAAACGGCACTTGAAGTCTTTGACAGACACATAGCGGCTTGTGAGGATGCATTCGTGGATATGTGCGAGGTTGTCATCGCATTTAGCAAGCTGGCGGGCACATAGGGAGATGAGCTCATCTGTGGTAAGGATAGAACTGAAGTCCAGCAGAAGAAATGTTGCTTCGATGATATTGAGTGGAAGGAGGGGTTCGATGCCGTGTGCCATGTAAAACGGTGTGTGTCCCGTTGATTTACGAGTTGTGATGCAGTCGGCCCAAAGGACATGCGGTGCTAAAACTGGCCATTGCGTGATGTCGCCGTTATATGCTTTGATGAGCAAGTCACGAATCGTGCAATGCAAATGTTCGACAATACCATTGGCTTTTGAGTTGTAGGCCGAAATGCGAATGTGATGGATGTGGTACGTAAACGCGAGCCAGTCTAGTGTGGCAACGAACGGCATGCCATTGTCCATGACAATTTCCTCTACTCTGCCCCAATGACACAGAAATTCTTCAAAAATAAATGCACCGAGTGTGTGGCCGGTCTCTTTTCGTAGCATGCACCACTCAGGCCATGCAGTGAGTGAACAGCGAGCTTGAGCAATGTATGAGAATCCGTGAGATGTCGGCATATACATGGAGTCAGTGTAAGCTTTTCGAAAGAGTGGCACGGGAACAGCAACTATTGGCGGAATGATGACCTTCTGAACAAAGCGAAGTTGACATTGGTGACAAGTTTTGATACACCAGGCGACATTTTGATCGAGTGAGGGCCACCAGAAGCGATCTGCAATGGTGCGTCATGTAGCATAAAATCCTTTGTGCCCGAGGTTGTTGTGAGTTTCATGAAGAATCCGTGCCCTGTCTCTGTGAAAAAGGACCAACTGATGACACCCGGAAGTGTTATGATGCCAAAGTCGTTTATTATGAACAAAAATTGCGTAGCTCGTTTGAGAAAATGAGTACAACATGAGAGTGACATACCCAAAGGCAGTGTCAGCATCTTGAGATAGCACTGGATGATCCGAAGATCATCGTCATGCCGCTGCGAAGCTTGGTCACTTGGGATCGTGATTTCTAGGTCAGTACTCAGACCGGTTTCCATAGAAGTGAAAACCTGTGTCTTCGTCATCATTCCCTGTCGTCTGTTGTGTGAGTCCATTGCAGCCCATAAACCACATCCAAGAACTTCATCTATCCAATCCTCTACATCCTGCGAGTCTTCTTCATCGTCTTCATCATCTTCTGGTGTGTGGCAATGCCATGATAAGCCATCAGGGCCAATGTGCCTGGATCCCAGAATGTGTTTGAGCGTGAAGTCGAAGAGTAAAATTCCCTCGATCCACCGGTTGATGGCAGCGTTTGGCTGAATATCTGGGTTGTTCAGCATGCCCTTAATATACTTCAAGTCCACTTCTACTGTGAGATTCTTGACACCTATTGTCCAAACTTTCATTGCCTTGAGCGCGCGAAAAAGACCGTAGAGTTTGATCTTGGCCTGTGAGTAACGAGATTCATGTTCGTTCCAGGTAATGGAGCCAAAACAAGAGGGCTGTCGCTGCACGTTGTCATCTAACTGAAGAAGAATCCATCCACAAGCAATATATGATGAGTCGACGGCAAGTATGACTGGATTAGAGGATTTGTAGTCAATAGGGCGAATAGTGGGGGATTGAATTACAGCTTGTTTGAGGGTGTCCATGGCTGTTTGTGCACATTCGTCCCAAATGAAAGGTACAGCATTGCGGGTGAGATTGGTAAGTGGTCGTGCGATGAGGGCATAATCCTTGATCCAGTTGTGAATAGTGCCTGCTATGCTGAGAAATCCTCAGACTTCGGTGCGTGAAGTGCAGGGTGACCATTTCTTGATTTTCACAACTTTAGACTCATCAGGGATATGTCCCTCATAAGTGCACCGCTGACCAACTACTATTACCTCCGGTACGCAAATAAAAAGCTTCTTAGCTGATACCATGGCTCCAGCATGCTTGAGTCGGTGTAGAACTCGGTTGACATCTAAGCAGTGCTCCCAGATGAAGCGTCAAATACCGGGATTTTCGGGGATTGTTTCAAACATGCTATCCGAGAGCTCGTACTGTGTGCTTGGTCCAAGAACATTGACATCATCTTGAAAATTTTAGTGCAATCTCAATCTCATGCTGCAAAATGAAAGCAACATCATTCTGGAAGATGGCAGGTGAATCTGTCCAACCCATGGGTAGAGCAGTGAGACGAAAGGTGCCGAGAGGTGTTTGGAAGGTTGTAAGATCACGTGATTCTTTGGCAAGTGCATGATGGTTGAAACTGACAAATAAATCCATCATTGTATAAATAGATCGTCCGGCTGACTGCTCTGCAAATAGCTCAACATAAGGAAGAGTAGCAGCGTCTTTGACGGTGACTGCATTAAGGGGCTGGAGGTTGTGGATGATGCGAATGGAGCCATTTTTCTTTGCAACACAGAACCAGCTAGATTGATAGGAGCTGTTCAATGGTTCATAAATCCCTGACACAATTTTTGACTTAATGAGGGAAATGACCTCATCGCGGATTCTCGGTAGGATGGGTGGCTGACGATGTACCCATGGAGTGTGCTCTATGGTCAGAATGATAACTGGTGGGAAATAGTCATCCTGAAATCAGCCTTTTTCTGTCTCGTCCCATGCTAGTGCTAACTTGTTGAGATAAGACATGTGCGGCTAACTTTTGCTCGTCAGGCCATAGAAAGCTGTTCTTGAATATTCCGAGGTTGTTCATGCGTTCCTCTGTGAGATGGGTGCCCGGAATAAAGTCTGAGGGAGTTGGAGAGACCGTGGGAAGGGATAGGAGTGGGTCTTTGGGAAGACAACAGATAATACAAGTGTGGGCTGGCATGGTAGTTGCGACTGGCTTGATTTGATTAGCAACCTTCTTATATGCGACAATGTGTCGGAGTGGATCGTAGTCAAATGCATCTTGCAACAGGTGCTCCAAGAGAGAGGTGGCAGTGAGACGTGAGATGGCGATGGGTGATGATGAAGGAGTTGAGGCTGTAGCATGGAAGGTGGATGTTGCAAGCATGAACGAGCCTGGATGGGGTGGGAGACGAGGTGACATAGCACAGGTCCGGACATGTGTGATGTCAGTGGGGTCGTGGATAGTTACATAGACCATTTCTGCTGTTTCAGACTTTGATAGCTTTACGAGTCGCTGCCAAGGATGTCCTAAAAGCAAGCAATAAGGTGCGTCCACAATAACATAGGCATGTGCCCAGGTTTTAATGCCATCTACATTGATCTCAAGCATTTCAATACAACCAGCCATATCCTGCGAACTGCCATTAGCCGTCTGCATATGCATACAAATGTCTTTATTGATTGGGGCTCGAATCTCCTTCCAGACGTCTTTGCAAATGACAACAAGCTCTGACCCTTCATCTAATAATCCCATCTCCATGTGAATGCCATTTAGCATGACCATGAGCTCGCAAAGGGGGGTAGCATGTTTGACTAGGGGTGGCAGTGCGGAAATGATGGCTGAGAGTGTGTTTGTGGATACTGCTGATGGTGTAGTGATCCGATGGGTGTGGCAGTGTTCTACAGCTTCATGGTGAAGATCTGGGCTGATTGCAAGAAGGTCGGAGATTGTGACATTGGGGACAGCCATGCTGAGCATGTTCTGATAGATACGAGATGCTGTGTCTGGGGTAGCCGCCTTGGATTCGTAGGTGAAAGCTGGAGCCTTCTTAGCATAGGCATTGGAGGGCGGAGGTTCGGCAGAACAACTTTGGCTTCGTGCACGGGGTAACTCGGTGACATTAGACTTGATGGATGGTTCTGGGGTTGATCCGATTTTATCCGACGCTGCAGACTTGGCCTTGGAACGTGTGATAGCTAGTGCTTCGACTCTGGATTCTTCGTCTTCGATCGTCATGACCATAGTGTGGTTCTTGGCTATCTGCGTGCATTGAAGAAAGTAAGACTCTGAAATGAATGTACTGGAGGGAATGGAAGGTGCGGATGGCATGTGCAGAGGTGCTTCGCGTTTGAAGGGCTTGTGATTCACTGGAGCGGGTGGCAGAGCTGGAGTCATGTTTATGCTGTACTTATCAATGAGTTGCTGCATCGTTTCATTGCGTTGTCAATAGATGCGTGAGCCATCTGGGTATGTATAGAAATGGTTCTCGTGAATAACACGTCCAGTGTGAATATACTCTGCCGCTGTAGGGCAATTACGAATCAGATGCTGTTGTCCACAGAAATAGCAGAAGAAGTCGTCGTTGAATGATCAGGATGGTGCTGCGTGTGTCGGCGTGACTGCGGGGACATTGTTTGAGATTTGACGAGTGCGTGGAGGGGCCCAAGCCTGAGCGGCTGCGGGAGCGAGACAAACAAGACGGGTGTAACATGATGAATAATTGACGTCTGCAATGTCAAGTCCATGTATCTGCTGCATGAGAGAGTCAACTTCGTCTAGTGTAGACTTTTGTGTACTGGGAATGGGGGGTTCTGGGCTTCTAAAATGGACATTCCTAGTCTGAATTTCGCGCGGAATGTCTCGGAGTTCATCTTCATCGTCTGAATCATAACTTGCCTGATTATGTGTGCGAGAGTTGATCGTTGCGCTAGTTGGAGTATGACAGTCTCGAATGGATTTAATGCAGAGAGTGATGGGATCATTGAATTTGGCATCGAAGGCTTCATCCAAGAACACATGACAACCAGCTGCTAGAACCTTCTCAAAATCAGCTGGCTCGTTGCAGTCGAAGTTAGGATCCTTAAGTTCCAGATGCTGGAGGATCTGCCGATGAGCATGGACGGATAGTCCTTGCCAGAAGTACTTATTGCAGTCACGTACTGAGATTTTGTTGTTCGTGACGAGCCAGATGGCAATTGCACGAAACTGACGGTAGTACTGAATGAGCTCGGTCTCCATACAAATGTCATTATCCACTCGATTGACAATGATCCGTTTGAGATCATGAACAGTGTAGCACTGCCCCTTGCTTGCACCGGGGTACTGATCTAAGATATTCTGCTTGAAAATGGGGTAGTCGTGACTCTTGTAGCCAGTGAGCATGATCCAGAAATGCTTTGTTGGGAGGTCGATGTATTGTACTAGACACTTGCACTTGTCAGCATTAGTTAAGCCGTAAGTAGTTGCGAGATCTTCAAACAGTTCAAAGAACTCTGAGAGTTTGGACGTCTTGCCATTGAACAACAGTGCTTTGCTTGAGTTGGGACCAGGCATGGCGCCTATGCCTTGAAGCGCATGCGACATCACGGTGGTTGGCTGGGGTGTGGCTGGTAGTGTAGTGTTGGTGAAGATGGTGGGTCTTAGTTGAAAGGAGGGTTGAGGGTGCAGCTGCGGCTGCGGAAGGCTGAAGAGTGGTAACGAGGGTGTCTTTGTTTGTGAGATGGTAGTGGTGATGGACGTTGGGGAGCTTGCTGATGATGGGTGCAAATGGGTTGTCTTCGTCACTGGATTCCTGATTATCAAGTCGGGGACAGATTGGGGTAGGTATCATACTGCTGGCGGGACTGGATTCGACGGTGTTATTGGGATATATGGTAGTGGATGGGAAACAGATGGGGCGGTGAGGGAGCAGCTCTTGTTTCTGGTGACAGCCAGCGTGGGCAAGTCTTCTGCTAGAGACTTCTGTGGGAGTCCTCTGTATTGAAGTGGAATGGTAATAGTCGGGAGTGAGGTAATGATGGTATGGAGTTGGACAGAGATCTAATCACCCCCTCACGGTGGGCTCCAATGTGTAAGTTAGCTACGACATGCGTAGCTAGAGGCAATGTGAGTGTGAAGGGGGTAGATAGACCACTGAAGGAATGATATTGGTTAGTGTTAGCTTTAAATGAGGGATGATGGATGCAAGAGATATTGTGAATTGGTAAACGAGAGTGACCGCTGTGGGTACAACAAGTGCAGCCGAGAGAAATTGATCTACTACACAGTTGGGTCTTTGCTGCCTACTGCCTTGCTTGAGAAGAAGCACGTTCGACCCTAAAGGGGATTGCTACTGGGGAGTACTAGTCTCTGTCTAAATGACCCTAATCAACCCTCCCGCAGGTAGGATGAGGATCCGCAAAAATGCGGAACAAGCGGAACCCAAGTGGAACTCAAGTGGAATGGAAGGGAATGAGCGCGGAATGTACTGATTCGTCGGAACTCGCAGGCGAAGTCGAAGGAAGTATATCACAAGGTTAGATTGATAGTGGGCATAAGTCAAAGCGGTCCTCTAGTAAGGTGAAGGGAAAGTGGGAAGGTAAAAGATGGAATTCGATAATCAACCCCCAAGCCCTGAGTACCACTACCTAAAGGGAAGATTATTTTCAAGGAACACTGAGGTACAGGTAGTAAGTTCTCAGGAAGCGGAAGTGAAGGCAGGCAGTGCACAAGGGCGCAATACTCCGGAATAGGGGTCCGTGCCATAAGGGCATGTGTCAATTTGATCCAGATAACGTTAGGAACAACGGGAAGAGAGATACAGCATACCAATGGACCTGGAAGGATGGGGACAGGACATGCAAAGGTTGTCCAACGATGCGCGGGAATAAACTGATGTGAGACGATGTGGAAAGGACGGGGTTTTATGCCTACAGTGGGGGAATTCCCCACACCGCGTTATAGCAATAATAAGAGAAGATAATGAGACGGGTTCTTCGGGGCATTCTTCTGGGGGATCTACTGTTCTATTCTGCTCGTTATTAGGAATGTACATGGGCTACTTATACTGTAGGATGAGGAAGGGTCATCCTAGAATAGTTAAAGGCAAGGGCTTGGTGTACAGTCGGTGAAAGCGGTAGCTGAAGGGAGTGGCATTGTATTTGATAGTGTAGCAAGAGAATGATATAAGAGTTGTTGACAGGGTGAAGATGGCAGTGTTACAAATGGAGGAATGGTAATGAAAGAAAGGGTTTAGCGAGCGATAGGAATTGAAAGGATAGGTACTAATACAAGGGGTCAGGTATCGTGCTTGACAAATGGTCCAGGCATTGACGTGGTGGTTGTGGTGAGAGGAGTATCGGCATGTTCTGGCGATAAATGTCTGATAATCCTTACACTGCCATGATTTGTATAAAACTATCGACACTACACCAGTGGGTGATGCCAAATGGCAATTGCTCAAGGTCCAGTACACTGGGGAGAAGCCAGAAACCTCTGGGTTCTGGCAACTCAAAACCTCCTCAACCTCCTCCAGAACCCCACCATCACCCCTCCACCTACTACACCCTGGCCGATCACTGCATCCACTGGTACCTCTGGCTGATCCACAATGATAGGCCACCTGTGCCCTCGTCCACGATAAATCTGTGGTGCCGTTGGTGGCCGAGGAGGTATGTATCACACTAGTTGCTGTTGATCGCGTCAGCGATCTGTGATAGCGATCTGTGATATACACAGCGTGTAGCTCACTCACTGGATTCATAGGACCCATGTCAGGCTTCAAAGTTTTTGTGGTGCCATTAAGGTTTTACTATGTGAGTGAATGGTGTTTTAGTCTTGAGTATAGGATACTGTCATATCCCATACCTCTGGATCCGGAATTCCGGATCCCCTCCACTAAAGTCTGGTTCTCCATCCTGTTATTTCGCCCGGCGCTCCACCTTCATCTCCGTACTCACCCCTATCTCCTTTTAGAATAGTTATTGCTCTGGCTACCGGTTATGTCCTTTTCACTATGCTTACTGATCCGTCCATTCTGACTTCATTTCCGACCTCACTGCTTTGATCTGTTATCCACTTACTAATGGACTTTCCACATGCTTCATACATAGCCCTTACTTTGCTGACTGATTTACTTACATGATACCTACAGTATGTAAACTCCCGTAATACTCCAGAACTCCTCAGTTCAAATATCATCTTAATTCTACTCATTCCTGCATCTCCGGACTTGAGTCTCATCTCTTGTCTACCTCTGAGTCTTAGAGGTTAAACCTTAGGACTAATTCTCCAGCTCTACCTTAGGGTAGTCTACACTCTGTTCCGTTTCTACTCTGGACTTGTCCCATAGTAATCTTACTCTGTTCTCTCATAGTCTTCTGGAGTTCTGCCAAACTCCCCCGACATCTGACCTCCAGACTTCCCAGACTTCTGTTGGACTTCCCCTCTGCCCCTCACTGAAGCCGAAGCACTTTGAGTAACCTCCTCCTTGAGCACGACCTTAACAGATACCAGTACTTACTCTGAGTCGATAATTGGCGTCTATCGACAGTTTCCTTTCGGACGACCCCCTATACAATACTAGTATATGCGACTCTTACTAGTACTACTACTACTACTTATTTGCACTTAAAAAAAAAATTCTTTCGCTTTTTTCGCTATCTGGACCTGTGAATTTGAACACGCACTTTTGCAAAAGTATATTAAGTGTGAAAATTAATGTCTTAAGTAAGTAAGTGACAAATAAAGTAAGAAATGTTGGAGTCTGAACGATCCAAGTGATCAGAGATGAAGAAGACCGACTGATCCGAAATGGTTGAGGAGGGAGAGTGACAGGTGGTCCAAGCCAAAGCCAAAATGGACATTGACAAGTGACGTATTGATGTCGGCTCGTGTCCTGCAATATGTTACTTATTCATTTGATATATTTTTCATTTCTACATAGCTTACTATAAGAACACCACCAGTAGCACGAGCACATCTCAGCTTCTTTCAAGAGACTGAGATGTGAGTTAATAGTCTCTACTTATAAATTGGGATGCAACTAACGGGTCATTAGTATACTTGTTCACTAGAACGTCCTAGAAGCCCTGCAATAAATTACTCACCACAGGTTATGAGCCCTGTCTCGACCATGGATACTTCACTCCCCAGCTCCAACACCACCCTGCTTAATGTCCCGAAGCTTGCCGAAGACAGCTTGAACTGGATAACCTATAAGGAACGGACATTAACAGCTATTGGCGCTAGAGGTCTGATGTGGTATACTGATGGTCAAGCAAGTGAGCTGAAACCCTTTGCGGTTGACCCAAAAACGAAGGCTATCGTGAAGCCAGACGGGACGATGCCTATGCAGGTGGATTATGATGAACTGGATAAGCACATCAACAAGTACCATCAGAAAAACTCGCTAGTGAAGCAGCAGATATTTAGCATGATGTCATATACCTGATCCGACCACTCCAATATTAATATCTGCTCGGCTTTCCGACAACCTCCGCTCCATCCATCCTCCACTCCGTCCAATCACAGTTTGCATTCCACTCCTACGCTTCCGCTTGACCGCCCGACTGGTCCCCTTCTATAACGTCTCCATTCAACTGGAACCTCTTTCCCCTTTTAGATATATACTTTCCCCTTTGGTACATAGACCCTTACTTCTGGATCACCAGTAATTCCTCTTACTGCTTGATCACTGATCCGATGCGTACATATTGATATCTGCTCTGACTTATGTCTTCGCCTGTGTAAGTACTTACAAATTATATCCTTGGTACATAGCTTTACAACATAGTTATCCTGATCACTGCCTCATACTTAGAAGTATATAACATATCCTGTACTTGAATATTTTTCCCAAGTCTTAATATTACTTGTCTTCTTGCAGTTTCTACTTGTGAGAATTCTCAGTAGGACCTTGCCTCCTCTGGACACAAGTTTCATCTTGTTGTTGCCTCTGACTGTTAGATACCGTGCCGACTCAGGAAGCAGAGGGGTCAGGGCTTGGCTTCAGCTCTTGTGCTGCGCCCTTAGCCGAGTATGTGCCCCAAATTTGGAGCGGGTCCGACGTTGTCCAATGGTAGGATGATTGGACCGCTTTGGTCTGCTCTGAGGGTCGGGGAGTAAAAGCTACTAGTGGTGGGCCGACTAGGAGCAGAGCGGAGAAGGCGGGGAGTGATGTGGAGAGGGGATAGGAGCAGGGGAATGTTGGTAGGGGCGGGAAAGGCGGAGGATAATGCAGAGGGGTGAAGGGGGATATTTGGTAGGGGCGGAGTAATAAGGGGAAGACTTAGAGCACGGCTCTAAGTCGGAGCGGAGGGTCGGAGGGTCGGAGGGTCTGAGGTGACAACAAGTTGAGACTTGTGTCCAGAGGAGGCAAGGTTCTACTGAGAATTCTCACAAGATATGACTGTGAGAAGACAAGTAATATTAAGACTGAGGAAAAATATCTAAGTACATGATATGTTATATACTACTATGTATGAGGCAGTGATCAGGATAACTATGCAGTAAGACTATGTACCAAGGATATAGTTTGTAAGTATTTTACATAGGCGAAGACATAAGTTGGGGTGGATATCAATATGTACGTGTCGGATCAGCGATTGAGCAGTAATAGGAATTACCGGTCATCCGGAAGTAAGGGTCTTCGTACCAATAGGGAAGGCATATATCTAAAAGGGGAAAGAGCTCCAGTTGAATGGAGAGGTTATGGAAGGGGACTGGTTGAGCGGTTGAGCGGAAGCGTAGGGCGGAATGCAGACTTGTGATAGGACAGAGCAGAGGATGAATGGGGCGGAGGGGTCGGAAAGCAGAGCGGATATCAATATCGGAGTGGTCAGATCAGGTATATGACACCGACTCTCCGCTCCAACTTAGAGCTGTGCTCTAAGTCTTCTCCTTGCTTCTCTGCCCCTATCAAAATATTCCCCCTGCTCCTATCCACCCTCCACACTATCCTCTGCCTTCTCCGCTCTGCTCCTAGTCAGCCTGCCGCTAGTAGCTCTTATCTCCTGACCCTCAAAGTGGACCTAAGCGGTCTACTCGTCCTACCATTGGACAATGTCGGACCCGCTCCAAATTCGGGGCATGTACTCGGCTAAGGGCATAGCGCAAGAGCTGAAGCCAAGCCCCAACCCCTCTGCTTCTTGAGCCGGCACGTCCAGAAGCTGAAGGATGCATCCAAAATCTGGGAAGAGATATGTCAGATCCATGAGGGGAAGACAGAGCTGGTCCAGATAGACTTACGTTGACGGACGCAGGAGATGAAGTGCGATGAGGGAGAAGACATCAGATCTCACTTCGCCAAGCTCATGAGGCTCCATGAACTACTTGCAGGCATGGGTGTTGTGATTGCCGATGCAGATTTTCATGCAATAATCCTGGGTTCCCTCCCTGAATCATACTGCCCGCTCCTATCATCCATTACAGCAGCCTCCAAGATCACAAAAACTCCCATCACCTCCTACAAGCTAGTCACCATCATAACTGAGGAGTATGAGCACAGACAACTCACTGAACAATGTCCCGGGAAGAAGGGAGCTAGTGCAGCCCTCACCGCCAAGGAGACAAAAGGCAAAGGCCAAACTTCACCATCCTCCACCAATAAGACCAACCCCAATGTTACCTGTTTTAACTGCGATCGAAAGGGTCATTACAAGATGGACTGTTGGAGACCCAGAGGGGGAAAAGAAGGACAATGTCCGAACCAGCAGAAGAAGAGAGGTGAAAAGACACAAAAGCAAGTGGCTAACTCCGCAGCTGAAGCCAAACCCCAAGATCAACATGCTTTTGTCATGTCAGACTTAGCAAGCATAGTAAAAGACCTGGGCTTACCTATCGAGAAGAGAGGCGCAATCGTGGATTCGGGCACAATGTCACATTTCTGCCCAGATCGATCAAAGTTTAACAACTTTGTCACCATTCCTCCCCAAGATGTGCATACAGCTGATGGTTCGATTCTAAGTGCGATCGGTCAAGGTGACGTCAAGATCGACCTCCCACTGGGTGATAAATGCACCACGGTAATGCTCAAGAATGCGCTATATGCACCCACTATGGCCTTCACCCTCATTTTTACCAATCAGATCACATCGGGTGGCCTAGCCATGCTGTTTGAGGGCCGTATGTGCAAGATATTATTGAAGGGCCTATATAGGATCATAGCAAGCTGTCAGAAGCATCATGTGAACATTGCAATGACAAAGCTTACCGTTACAGAGGCGCATCACATCCTCGGACATGTGTCCCAAACCGCAGTCATGGACGTGGTGAAAAAGGGCCTGATCACGGGCATCGAAATCGATGCCAGTTCCAAACCAGGCTTTTGTGAGGTCTGTGTAAAAGCCAAGTCAGCCCGAAAGCCATTCCCGGATGAAAGTATGAGACACGCACTCACATACGGAGAGTTAGTTCACACGGATCTCTGGGGACCAGCGCAAACTGCAAGTCAAGGTGGGTGCCTATACTATATCAGTTTCACTGACAACTATAGTCGTCAGACAAAGCTTCACTTCTTGAAGCTCAAAAGTGAGGCACTCACTGCGTTCAAGGCCTATGAGGCATGGATGGCGTGTCAATCGCCAGGAATGCACCTAGCGAAACTCCATCTAGATTGAGGGGGAGAATATCTTAGTGCTGAATTTGACGACTATCTGCATCAGCAGGGTATTGAATGTCAACTAACAGTACACGACTCACCTCAGCAGAACAGTGTGGCAGAACACCTCAATCGCATGCTGGTAGAATGCGCCTGCGCCATGCTAATCGCAAAAGACTTGCCAAAGTACCTGTGGGCCAAGGTGGTTAGTTACACAACCTGGTTGAAGAACCGACTCCCCTCCCATGCAACCCCTGATACTACGCCCTATGAAATTGTTCAACATGCGAAGCCAAGCCTGGCACAAGCGCATGAATTCGGAACAAAGGTGTATGTACATCTCCTGGAAGCGGGGAAGTTGGAAGCAAGGGTGGAAGAGGCTATATTTATGGGGGTAGACGTTGAGAGCAAGGGATATAGGGTCTATTGGCCAATCAAGCAACAGATTTCCGTGGAATGCAACATCATGTTTGCACTGACGGAAGTCATAGTGGGTGAGGATGTCATGGACGAGGGGGAGCCAAACAGCTCCACCGCCGTGAGCGACATCACCACCAGTCCCAGCAACGCAGAGAGCGTCCAGACCATCCCTCAACCACCCTCTACTCCACCCAGGCCAACCACCAAGCGATCTATCACACCACTGCCACCGCCACATGTCATGCAAAACGGACCTCTTCCTGGGTACTATGCAAGACTACAGGAAGGAGAGATGGTGTCAGTTGTGATTGAATCCTTGCTAGAAGCATCTGAATTGGACTTACTGGATGAAGACTCCCATATCCATATTGCTTTGGCAGCCACAGAGCCAGAACCGACCTTGCAACAAGCCTTGAATGGCCCAGACGGAGTTGAGTGGCAGGAAGCCCGGGATTACGAAATCAGCCAGCTTGAGAAGCTTGGGACGTGGGAGATAGTAGACGCACCTTGCGGTGCCAATCTAATCCCATGCCATTTTGTTTTAGCTACCAAGTGTGGTCCTGACAGGGAGAAACTCAAACTCTGGGCTTGTTTAATTGCTAACGGTCAGAGACAGCAGTATGGTGTCGACTATTTCAACATGTTCGTGCCAACCACCAACATGAGCACCATTCACACGGTTTTGACAATGGCCACACAGAGAGATTGGGAGATACATCAAGTTGATATCAAAAGTGCATACCTCTATGCGAGCATCCAGGAGGAAATCTACATGAGGGCACCGCCTGGCTATCTGAAGGATGGGCAGCAAGGAAAGGTCTTAAGGTTGCTGAGAAGCTTACCTGGGCTGAAGCAAGCAGGCTTCGAGTGGGCAGAAGAGTTAGCGGGCGTTTTCACGAAGCTGGGCTTTATGTGATCGAAGGTCGACCAGGCGGTCTACTTCAAATGTGCCAAGAACAAACACATTGTCATCACCGTATCTGTCAATGATATGGCTGTCACTGCCAACCACATCACCCACATCAAGCGCTTTAAAGCGCAGCTGCTTGAATTCTTTGAGATATCGGACCTAGGGGAGCTTGACTGGTTGTTAGGACTTAAGGTAACGAGAGACCGTGAAGCACACACCTTGACTCTATCCCAGAAGGCCTACATGGACATCATAGTCGACCGGTTTTACCTAGGGGATGCGAAGAGCACATTAACACCAATGGAACCAGGTGCGATCCTATCCATTGATCAGTCTCCCAGTACAGCAGCGCAGCTAGATGCAATGTGCGACTTACCATATCAATGAGCCATTGGATCTCTCATGTACACGGCCACCAGCACGTGACCTGACATTGCATTTGCAGTCGCCACCCTGTTGCAGTTTATGCGCAACCCTGGTAGGACCCACTGGGAAGCCACCAAGCGTGTGTTGTGCTACCTGAAGGGAACTGCAGATTTCAAACTTACCCTTGGTTCCACAGACGGAGATATTGAGGCATTCATCAATGCCAACTGGGCATCGCAACCTCACAGACACTCGATGTCTGGATATATTGTCATGCTGAATGGTGATCCTGTTGCATGGAGTGTGCAGAAGCAGCCACTCATCGTGTTGTCTACTGCAGAGGCTGAGTACATTGCCCTGACAAGTGTTGCAAAAGAAGTACTTTACCTTCACTTCCTCATTGGAGAGTTTTATGAACCAACCCCACTCCATACCCCCATCTTCTGCAACAACCAAGTGGCAATAGTGCTTGCGTCTAGGCAAAAGCACGGGTATGGGTAACCCGCACGGGTCACAGGTAAGGGTACTGGCGGGTATGGGTGTGGGTTAGGATTACCTGACCCATGCTCTAACCTGGACCTGTGCCATACCCATGCCTTTGTTGATAGCCTAGTGCAAATGAAGTTCAGAGGTACTGTTAAGACCGTGCTCAGGGGTAAAGCGGAGTCTGAGGGGCTTGGCTTCAGCTCGTATGCTGCGCCCCTTACCCGAGTATGTGCCCCTAATTTCAGAGTGTAGTCCGACATGAATTCTATGGGTTCCGACAGGACATCAGAACAGGGATCCTCTGAAGGAGGACTGACGGACTACTAGGTGAGCGCAGGAAAGTCAGGCAGGGGTTGTTCCACCCAACAGGAGGGAAGCGAGAGACTACTGTGGTCGGAACCAACAGTAGAAGTGGAGCGGAAGGAACTGCTTGGACAAAGTCTGAAACAGAGTGGAACGGAGGGGACGGATGCGAGAGTGCGGGGTTTAGTTCTGATGCACGGGAAGTCGGATGAGTGGGGGAACGGGGGAATGGGAAACAGGGGAATGGGGGAATGGAGGAACGGGGGAATGGGGGAATGGAGGATCAGAGGGTGGCTGGCCTAGGGAGTCAATCCCCTAGGCCGGCTAACAGGAGTTGACTAGGATCAGGCCCCAGTCAAAGAACAGAAGAGCAGGCCTTAGAAAAGGTAATATTCAGACTGAGTATCTACAGACAAATGTACATATGTTTATATACTCTAAGTGATGAGCATAGCATAGCAGAGGGCTATGTGCTAAGTGTACAGGATTACAATAGGATAACTGAGACATATGAGAATAAGGCTCGGGGAACGGTATGTACGTGACGGATCAGAATCGCTAGGGTATAGGGATTACCGGTGATCCGAAAAGCGGAACTATGATACTAAATGGGGATAGGACCAGTTGAGTGGTTCCTAGTCTAGGAGTGGACCGGTGAGGCGGTCAGATGGACTAACAGTCGGGTGGGGGAATACAAGCGGAACTGAAGGACCCCCATGGGTCGGAAAAGCGGAGGGAGTAGGAATAGGATTGGGCGGACCGACAGGGCGGAGGAGCGGAACCCCAGATAGGGTCGGATGGAAGGGGTATGGGGTCGGAGGACATAGGGGTAGTGTCGGAAAAGCGGAACGGGGTTGGGCGGAGGTAGCAGGGCTAATCCTACTGAGATGCACTTCGTGCATTGTCGGGGAAGGAAGGATGGAGCAGACAGGGAAACAGGGGGTCGGACCAGGGGTAGGGATGCTTATAGGTGGTACTGGGGGTACTCGGATCCGGTATATGACAGGTACTGTACATGTCAAACTCTAATGTACAATTGGGAAAGGTCTCAACATAAGTTACGAGCCCACTTGCAAAACTGAATTCACCAAACTCTCGCTGTCACCATGCACACGTCTAACACTGCTAAACAAGTACCCAAGATCTCTGTCAAAGCCAAAGCTGCACTGGAAGCCACAGCATCCAAGAAATGAAAAGCTACTTCAAATGGACTCGGAGATAGCACAAAGACACAACCGAAGAAGGTAAAAACCAAACCACCCACTGGAAGCACTCTCACCAGTGAGGAGATGGCACACAAGAAGCTCGCAACACCTTCTCAAGATAGCTCCCCGACATTGTTGACATCATTACCTGCACAAAGTCATATTAGCCTTCCTGCAAGGTCCTCATCATGTTGTGCTTCTGTCATGAGTGAAGAAGAAAATGCCTTACATGCTGGGAGCACAATTATCCATGTTGGTCTTGATGGCAGTGAAACTGAGAGCCAAGCCAGCGGTGAGGCTCTGCAAGACTACACCAACAATGTGAGTGCTGAAGAAGATGCAGAAGATGCAGAAGCTGAACTCGGTATGCTCCTGTAAAAAGCAACCATAGTCAAAATCTGATGTGACGAAATCTAGCGAGACTCACCAAAGATTGGACTGCTCCCATTCATTCCTTCTTCAACCCCATTCCTGTGATTGGCCACATCAACGGATGAAGATTCCATGCATTCAGTTGCTGTGCGAAAGGGTGCAACCAATCAATTTGTTGTTTCCTCGATAAAGCAGACACAAAGTCCACAAGCAATATGTGCAAACATGCTAAAAAATGCTGGGGAATGGAGACAGTCGAGATTGTTGATAAAGCCAAGAATGCAACAGTGGCACGAGAATTGATTATCAAACCTCTCTGTACAACAGGTTCAATTACAGCAGCTTTTGAAAGGAAGGGGAAGGGGAAGGTAACATACTCACACAGACAGCATACCAAAACCAAGAGTTGAGCCAAAATAGTGCAATGGGTATCTGAGAGCATGTGGCCATTTAAAATTGTCAAAGACTGTGGCTTCCAGTCATTGATGAAAACAGGACAGCCTGAGTGTTATATCCCATCAGCATCAACAGTGTCACACGGCGTCAAGCTCATTTTTGCATGAACATGCAAACAAATTGCTAGGATGCTGAAGGTATGTCAATGACAGCGTGCACCACACAAACAACTCACTCCCAATAGAATTACGAGGGCAATCTCAATTTTGCTACTGACACCTGGACATCTCCAAATCACAAAGCATTTGTTGCTGTGTCCGTCTACTTCGAGCAAGACGGACAACCTTTCAGCTTGATACTGGATGTCGTCGAAGTGGCAAAGTCCCATAGTGGAATCAACCTTGCAGAGGCATTTGCAAATATACTGCAAGATTTTGGCATATCAGACAAGGCATGTGCGATACAATCAATGCGTTGAATTAAAATTGACACTCACAAAGATTCTGAGCATTATATGCAATAACGCATCCAACAATGACACAATGGTCAATGATTTGAGTGATCTACTGGAGGACTTCCCAGGAGAAATGAATAGGACATGATGTTTCCTTCATATCGTCAATCTTGTTGCCAAAACATTGATCCGACAGTTTGATGTACCTAAAGCGAAAGCAGACACCATGATGGATGAAGCAGAACAGCAACTTCAAGATCTCGCAAAGGATATTGATATTGATGAATTGGGACTGAACGAGAGAGATGACAAAGAGAATGACAATATTGAGGGATGGGTTGATGAGATGGAGCAACTGTCAGTGTGCGAACGCCAGGCTGTGTGAAATAGTGTTGGACCTATACGATTTGTCCTTGTAAAGGTTGAAGTGTGTCATATCCCATACCTCCGGATCCAGAATTCTGGAACCCCACCACTAAAGTCTGTTCCTCTATCCTGTTATTTCACCTGGTGCTCCGCTCTCATCTCTGGACTCACCCCTATCTCCTTTTAGAATAGCTATTGCTCCGGTTACTGGTTATGTCCTTTTCCACTATGCTTACTGATCTGTCCATTCTTACTTCATTTCTGACTTCACTGCTTTGATCTGTTACACTTACTAATAGACTTTCCACATGCTTCATACATAACCCTTACCTTTGCTGACTGATTTACTTACATGATACCTACAGTATATAAACTCCTGTAATACTCCGGAACTCCTCAGTTCGAATATCATCTTAGTTCTGCTCATTCCTGCAAACTCCGGACTTGAGTCTCATCTCTTGTCCACCCTCAAGTCTTAGGGGTTAAACCTTAGGACTAATTCTCCGGCTCTACCTTAGGGTAGTCTAACCTCTGTTCCGTTTCTACTCCGGACTTGTCCGTAGTAGTCTTACTCCATTCCCACATAGTCTTCTGGAGTTCCGCCAAACTCCACCGATGTTTGTCCTCTGGAACTCCCCGGACTTCTGTCGGACTTCCCCTCTGCCCCTCGGAAATTAAGGGCACATACTCGGGTAAGGGGTGCAGCGCATGAACTGAAGCCAAAGCCCTTTGAGTAGTCTTTCCCTTGAGCACGACCTTAACAAAGTGGTTTCCCGCTTGTAACAAAACAAAGTACTCACCTTTGTTGTAGCTCCATAAACTAGCCTTCAAGATCATCCACTCGACAACCAAACTTCTTCCAGCGTGGTACAATGTTCTCAAGAAGTGCAAACTCAGTCAGCGCATCATGCCACATGACGTTGCGACCCAATGGAACTCAACTTTTGATATGCTCACCTTTGCCCTTAAGTATCACAAAGCTATCAATATGATTTGTGCCGACAAGAACATGGATCTTTGGGACTATGAGCTGAGTGAGAAGGAATGGGAGCTTGCACAACAATTGTGCAATGTTCTAAAGGTAAGCTCTCCATTCTCACATTGAAGTTCAGTGCTAACAGAACATAATACTAGATACTCAAGGACGCAACACTCTTTTTCTCTCGATTGATGCCAAATCTCGCAACCGTCATCCCTGCAATGGACATGATCGACAGAAAACTCACAACAGATTCTATCATGCGCACTTATGAGCCAGCTATTTGAGCGTCACTCGGACTGGCAAAGAAGACACTGAACCGCTACTATAGTATGACTGACTGATCAGAGGTTTATCGGATTGCGATGGGTGAGTTTTCTGTCATTCTGTCTTACTTTACAAGTGTACTTCACTGATGCTGACGCCACTTCCAGTACTGCACCCTTGACACAAACTATCATATTTCAAGGAGGCTGGATGGGGAGCTGAATGGATTCACACCTCAGAGAGTATCATTCACAAGGAGTTTGAGCACTCTTACACAACCACTACTAACAACACTGACTTGTATGATGCTGTGGATGAGGACGAAATCCAGAAAACATCAGTGGTATGTATTGTCTTGTCTAACTTTACTGTTTTCTCACAATTTTTTTAACCAGCCTGAGTGAAAAGCTCATAACATCTTTGACAAACTTCCAGTGTTAGCGGCACCCAAGCGGTCAGAGCTCCATGACGAGCTCAATTCATACCTCAGCACAAATCCGGAATATGTTGCAGACGTCTTAGCTTGGTGGACCAAATGGAAATCAATGTATCCTTGACTCTCCTGAGTGGCCTTAGATTATCTGTCAATTCCTGGTGAGTTTTTTTACCAGCCTTGCATCCGTCGGCAACTCATCTCACTTGTTGTTATATGTAGCAATGTCAGTCGATGTAGAGCAAATTTTTAGGCATGGCCACCTCTTGTTATCTCATGTCCGCAGTTGCCTATCTGCCCAGTCTATTCGTGCATTACTTTGCTTAGGTTCATGGAGTCTTTTAGGGTGGGTCAAAGACCAAGATGTTATGGCTGTTGCTGAGATGCCTGAGGTAGTTGGTGAAGAGAACGAGCTTGACGACAGATGGGATTTGATTTGATTGTAGTTCTTATTACCAGCAGTTTACATGTATAGTTGAATTTGGGTGCATACCCATAGTACACCTGAATACCCGTGGACCCGTACCCAAACCCGTACCCAACAACATGGGTCTAGTTCCACATGGGTATGGGTGCGGGTACAGCATGGAATACCCATGGGTTACCTGTGCTATTGCCTACTCAGCATTGGGATAAATTGATGAGGAAAAAAGTTGGCAAAACAATTGCAACATGCAACTCAAACAGGATCATGATCAGCAAAATGAATACCACAAGGTTCTATACAAAATGCAAAATGGCCAAGCTCATTGACTGATATGCACGAAGTTTCCCAACATTTCATGACCATGCACATCTAAGTTTCTGACAAATCCGAGGTGTTGTTAATTCAAACTTGCACTCCCCCGGCCTTCCTTGTGCATCAGTAAAACTTACTTAATCAGACTTTTTTGGACTTTTTGATGGTTTTCACTTCTTTTCAAAAATGAGTGGCCTTTTTTCAATTTTTTTTCTTAATTCACTGCCTGATCCAAACCTATGTATTCCGATATCTTTTATAAACCTAAGAGACATGTTTAAAAACATAAAAACAGAAAATTGTTACTAGTAAGTGGCACAAAGTACTGATAATTTTTATTTTCAAATCCTCTCCTGAAGTGGTAATCTTTACAAATTGTGAACTCCAACCATTGCAACAGATGTGAATAATAGTGGGACTCAGAGTAGTTTTTGGGACACCCGCTAAAGTTTGCTAAAGTTTGCTAAAGTTCGCTAGAGTTCTACTAACCCCAATAGAGCTGCAAGGATCAGCTACCAACACACACACGAGACATGCGGCACACCTCGGCATCATGGTGGACTTCAAAAAACATGCCTGCTACTCAACCACCACCTCATTGTCATTCTGCGCACCTCAAGGCCTTGCAGAGACTCTCTCGAAAGGACCCGAACATCATGGACCACACCCAACAAGCTGTTACCCGCGTAAAAGCCAAGAATGGCGGCTCGCAAGGTGGTAATACTGCCAGTACTGCCAGTACTAGTGCTGGCATATCCAATGGAATGCTGATCCAAAGCACACCAACAGGGTTGTTGAGTACCTCCGTACTCACCCTGCTGACTCCCGCCTCTTGTTCTTCAATGATGGGAAGGCCCATCCTGATGGTGATCGTCTCTCGGGTAAAAACAAGCTTTTGGTTTGCAGTGTAATCGCAAAGTATGTCTTTGAGTGCGATCCAGAATATGTGCCCATATATACAAATGTGCCGGAGAGATTTCATGACTCAACAAATAATCACATCATGAGGTAAGAGATCTCCTATCCATCTGTATATATGCTGATCATATTCCCTTTGAAGTCTCAAGAAAAAGTATCGTGAATGGTACAATAAACTACATGCGATGGGTGCTGGTGTCATGCCACTCGATGATAATGCCGCTATAAACTTGTGAGGTGCGTATTTTAAATAAAATACTTATTTAACAATTTAGCTGATAAAATTCAAAGCGCAAATCTTGGACAATTTTCCCTGGTACAATGACATTGCTTCCATTGGAGGGACAAACCCAGCATTATCACTCAACGTCACCTCATCACAACCTGGATCAGATCACGCATCAAAATTCTTTTCACTCCTACATCCAGTGGGGAGCACTCGTTCAAGTTCAAGGAATGCTCAGTCCTCTTCTAGTGCTCAGTACGGCGGCCATGTTGCCAGTGCTCAGCCCGCTCCCCCCAGCACTCAGTATGGCGGCCATGTCGCTGGTGCTCAGCCCGCTCCCCCCAGTCCTCAGGCTTCTTCTGGTGCTCAGCCCACTCCCTCCAGCACTCAATCTTCTGGCACTCAGTACAGTGGCCATGCCACTGGTGCTCAGCCCACTCCCCCCAGCGCTCAGTCTTCTTCTGGTGCTCAGTATGGCGGCTATGTCGCTGGCGCTCAGCCCACTCCCCCCGGCGCTCAGTACGGCGGCCATGTCACTGGTGCTCAGCCCACTCCCCCCAGTCCTCAGGCTTCTTCTGGCGCTTAGTATGGCAGCTATGTCACTGGCGCTCAGCCTGCTCAGCAGGATGACACTGAGCACTCTCAATTTAGGTGTCCCCCCGGCAGTCAGCCCCTTCAGTTTGGTGCTCTTCCCCCTCAGTTTTACTATGACCCTCAACCCCCCCCAGTTTGGTGCTCAGCCCCCTCAATTTAACAATCAGCCCCCCCGGTTTGACTATGGCACTCCATCCCCCCAGAGTACACATCCCCCTTGCGGTGTGCCCCCCCACACTCAATTTGCGCCTCCCCCCAATGTCATCAATCCATCTCTTGATGACGACAATGGTGGCAATCTTGATGACAGGGGGATGGACTTCGGCGGCTATGAATTGGACAGTCACGCAACATGGGATTACAGTGAGCAGAATGGGAATGCTGTGAGCCTGGACAGCCCACCCAGGCCCAAAATTACTAGAACCAAACAGCAGCTCCCTCCATCATCTCCGTCGCCTCCTATCACTCCCCCACCGCAATTTTTTAGTTATCCCGACAAAGCGGTGACTTCATTATATGACAGTTGCTCTGCCTTTGGACTGACCAATCCAATGAGATGCACAAGCACCAGGTCACTCAAGTCCCCTCTTCCTATTGGATGCTGTACTACTTCTGCAGGCTCTTTGTGGCAGTCCACACCCATGTCGTCATCATCAGCGCCAGTGTCAACAATGCCCACATCACAAGTATCATCATCCAAGAAAGGCAAGCAAGTGAAGAAGCAGTGGTCAGAACTTCAAGAGCGAGTTGAGGGGATTCATGACGAAATTGAGAGTATGCAGTCGGACAGGTCATCCCAAGGAGCATCAGTTCCTCCATGAACAGCACATGTAGGAGCGCATGGAAGCTGTCGCCGTCCATCAGCGTGCTCAGGAGGCGATGGCTATGAAGATCCATCTATGTGAAGCAGAGGTCAGTGCACACAACGCAATGAAGGAAGTGCACAACGAGGAGGCAGCAATGTTACATCTTAAGATCGAGTACTGTCAACTTACCAATGCTGGCGGTGCGGATGGGTCTTAATGGTGTGTGTGTTTGCTTGCTGCTGGTTGCTAGTTGCTGCTGTATCTCATTGTTATGATTGTTCTTGTCACGATGCTGACTATCATGCTACTATCATGCTACTACATATGTTTCATACTGTGTTACCTTTACATCTTTGTTGTCTTCTGCTGATATTCTCATAGACTCCATTGCTAATGAACTATGTTTGCCTTGTGAATGAAATTGTGTGAAAGGTTCTATGTAAGTCCTAAGTTGCCTATCCTTGTCTACGCCTTGCATTTGAGTTGGGGCTGTCAAATAAGAGATCCATCAACCTTGCATGACAAGCCTGACCTGGAGTACCATCATACACTCCATTGTTGTCTGATCCATTACCCTCAACATCTTGTTGCATAAAACCCTTGGCCTCTTTACAAGCCCATTTGTTGAACTTTTCGTCCCATGGTATTCTTCAAACCAAATAATCATGTTATGGAGTATGAGGCAGCATTGAATCCAACAGATAGCCAGTTGAAGGTCATCTGCAGAATTAATATTCTGTCGAAGCTCTCAAAGGGATTGAAACTGCCCTTTCAGAGCAGCAAATGCATGTTCAACTCGTACATGGACCTAAATAAATTTAAAATTAGAAAACACTGCATTAAAAATTGGAGTGGGGAGGGGAAGGGGGAAGGGGGAAGGGGGAAGGGGGGAAGGGGGAAGGGGGAAGGGGGAAGGGGGAGGGGGAAGGGGAAGGGGGAAGGGGGAAGGGGGAAGGGGGAAAGGGGGAAGGGGGAAGGGGGAAGGGGGAAGGGGAAGGGGAAGGGGGACGGGGGAAGGGGGAAGGGGGAAGGGGGAAGGGGGAAGGGGGAAGGGGGAAGGGGGAAGGGGGAAGGGGGAAGGGGGAAGGGGGAAGGGGGAAGGGGGAAGGGGGAAGGGGGGAAGGGGGAAGGGGGAAGGGGGAAGGGGGAAGGGGGAAGGGGGAAGGGGGAAGGGGGAAGGGGGAAGGGGGAAGGGGGAAGGGGGAAGGGGGAGGGGAAGGGGGAAGGGGGAGAACAAACCATAGAAAGGTGATAATTAAATGACCTCTGATTCTTTGTCAGACTTCCATTGCGGGGCTTCTTGAAGGGGGGATACACCATGTCTCCACTGGATAAGCACTGTCTGCCCAGACCCAGTGGTCATCTGGAAGAAGGGTGTCGTGTTCTCAATAGAGATGGGTGGATCTGAAAGCATATGCATCATGGACACTTCCAGGGTGACCAAGAGAATAATTGACTATAAGAAGATTGTGAGGCATAATAGCTGCCTAGAATTAAATTAAATTTTTGAATCATAGACAAAAAAGACAAAGCTTACTTGACAGCCAAGGGAATATCTTGATTTCCTATCATAAAAAAACCTCACCATGAAAACCAGGTTTTTCATACAGATTAATTGTTGTCACATCAACAGCTAGAATCCCATTCTGCCACTCAGGGCAAACTGTCTTCCCAACAAAATCCCAAGCAAGCTGGAAATCCTGTGAATCAGGTGGAGGAAAGCCCATGAATGCATCATGCTGATCAAGCAGGGCAACTATTACACAATTAGTGCAATTAACAACTGATCCAACACTAACACCCGCCCATTGAGCCACATCCTCCAGAGATATGGCATTACCATAGTGGCCAGCACAGTTAAGAAAAATAGCAAGTTGTATAGCAATGGGAAGCTGAGAGTTGTGTGAGTTGTTGTGAAAAATGGGATGGTCAGAGATTAGATCCAGGATGTCGTCAAAGATTTCTGGGTCAACGCGTAATTTTTGCCAAAATAAGTGAGGATGGTGTTCCTCAAAATGAACAAGAAGGTGCAGCTGTGGGGCTTGTAGGGGAGGTTCATCAGGCCTGTAGAGTACATGTGCTCTTTCTACCTCGTCCCAGAGAGCCTCAATGGAGTCTCAAATCTGGTCATAATGGGCAGTAAGATGATCAGCTTTGTCTCCAGATGAGTCAGAGTCTGAAAAGTCACTATTTGAGTCATCAGAGAAGAATGGGGAAAGAGGCAAAGGAGGGGTAATCACAATGTTCATGAAAGAGTCGCTGAGATCTGATTCCAAATCTGAAGAGCTTGAGATAGAGTCCATAGATTTGTCATCTTGTACCAAGGCATGCTGATATGCAGCCCTAGCTAGTGAGAGTGCAGCCTGGTCAATTTCATGCAACATATCTGTCCGCCTGGATAGACGAGGCATGGTGAATGTCGAGGGGGATCAATTCCCCTATCTCCCACTGCACATGTAACTGATTACAATGTAAATTAGGGTGGAGATTGAATTTCCAGGTTGTTCTGGACCTTTTGTTTCATCCCTCAGATGACTGTGGTAGGTGTCCTTGAAGACTCAGATCTCACCCTGGCACCTCACACGCAATGCCGACTACAAATTCAGGAAACTGTCGATGGATATGGACACAAGGTGTGTGCACCTCCAGCACCTTACCACCCTTTGCCCTAATCATCACCCCACAGCCTTATCAGGCTGCCGGTGCAATCTTTTCATGGATCTCAGCCGGGCTTAACTGCTCAGTGCCCTTCCCCCAGTACCCTCACTTTGACTCTACTTCACCCAACACCACCTCATCACAACCCAGATCAGATCACGCATCAAAATTATTTTCACTCGTACATCCAGCAGGGAGCACTCATTCAAGTTCAAGGAATGTTCAGTCCTCTTCTAGCACTCAGTACAGTGGCCATGTCACTGGTGCTCAGCCCACTCCCCCAGCGCTCAGTCCTCTTCTAGCGCTCAGTACAGCGGCCATGTCGCTGGTGCTCAGCCTGCTCCCCCCAGCACTCAGTCTTCTTCCAGTGCTCAGTGCAGCAGCCATATTGCTGGTGCTCAGCCTGCTTCCCCAGCACTCAGTCTTCTTCTGGCACTCAGTATGTCAGTCCTCTTCTGGCACTAAGTACAGCAGCTATGTTGCTGGCGCTCAGCTTGCTCAGCAGTATGACACCCAGCGCCTCCAGCTTGGGTGTTCCCCTGGCGCTCAACCCCCAGCCTCCTCAATTTGACATTCTTCTTACTCATCCTTGCATGCTCCACCCCCTCCCCACTTTCACTTTGCGCTTCCCCACTCCTTTCATTTGAGGACTCCTTATCACTTTGCTAGACTTCTTTTTTTTCGGCATTTCTTTTGATTTAGTGGGTTCAGGTATGGAGTAAATTAGCTATGTTGTCCCTATTCCTCTTTGCTACACACCCATTTGCTATCAAACACACCCTCCAAACTTTGTAGTGCATGCAAGCCTCACAAATACACAAGTGTCATTTCTAAGTCCACCATCATGCTGATGTGTGCCGAGTGTGTTGGTGGCTGATCCTTGTAGCTCTATGGGAGTTCTGTAAGACTCTAGTGAACTTTAGCGAACTTTAGTGAGCGTCCCAAAACTACTCTGAGTCCCACTAATAAACTATTCCTGACAGCATGTGCAGAGCCTATTCTAATTCGGGTGAATGTTAAGACCGTGCTCAGGGGTAAAGCGGAGTCTGAGGGGCTTGGCTTCAGCTCGTGTGCTGCGCCCCTTACCCAAGTACGTGCCCCTAATTTCAGAATGTAGTCTGACACAAGTTCTATGAGTTCCAACAGGACATTGGAATGGGGGTCCTCAGAAGGAGGACCGACAGACTACTAGGTAAGCGTGGGAAATTCGGGCAGGAGTTGTTCTGCCCGACAGGAGGGAGGCGGGAGACTACTGCGGTCAGAACCAACAGTAGAAGCAGGGCAGAAGGAACTGCTTGGACAAAGTCCAAAGCAGAGTGGAACGGAGGGGACAGATGCAAGAGTGCAGGGTCTAGTTCTGACGCACAGGAAGTTGGAGGAGCGGAGGGACGGAGGAATGGGGGAATGGGGGAGTGGGGGAACGAGGGAACGGAGGGTTGGAGGATCAGAGGATCAGAGGATCAGAGGATCAGAGGATCAGAGGATCAGAGGATCGGAGGGTGGCCGACCTAGGGAGTCAATCCCCTAGGCCGGCTAACAGGAGTTGACTAGGATCAGGCCCAAGTCAAAGAACAGAAGAGCAGGCCTTAGAAAAGGTAATATTCAGACTGAGTATCTACAGACAAATGTACATATGTTTATATACTCTAAGTGATGAGCATAGCATAGCAGAAGGCTATGTGCTGAGTGTACAGGATTACCAGAGGATGACTGAGACATACGAGAATAAGGCTCGGAGAACAGTATGTACGCGATGGATCAATAATTGCTAGGGTATAGGAATTACTGGTGATTCAAAAAGTGGAACTATGATACTAAATGGGGATAGGACCAGTGAGGCAGTTGGACGGACTAATAGTTGGGTGGGGGAATACGAGTGGAACTGAAGGACCCCTGCGCAGGTCGGAAAAGCAGAGGGAGTAGGAGTAGGATCAGGCGGACCGATAGGGCAGAGGAGCGGAACCCCAGGTAGGGTCAGATGGAAGGGGTATGGGGTCGGAGGACATAGGGGTAGTGTCAGAAGAGCAGAACGGGGTCAGGCGGAGGTAGCAGTGCTAATCCTGCTGAGATGCACTTCGTGCATTGTTGGAGAAGGAGGAATGGAGCGGATGGGGAAACAGGGGATTGGACCAGCAGTAGGGATGCTTATAGGTGGTACTGGGGGTACTCGGATCTGGTATATGACAGTGAATCTCAGAGGGCATAATCGCAATCATTCCAGAATTCAATTACACGAGGCAAGTGCATGAATGCTCAGGCTGTGTCGTCCACAGCTAGTAATACCTGTTAAGTACCTCAACCCCATTCCTCTAACCCACCCTCTAACCTTCCCATCTCATTAGAATGCCCTTTCTGTCACCCAAGGCTTTTGGTCATTGCAGTTCGTCTCAAGCGCCTCACAAAAAACAGATGCACAAATTGCAGCTTGACAGCACCAATTCCTGGGGTGTATCCCTTGCTCACGACACTTCTGACATGGCTCAGCTATCTTTGCCCTTGATACAAGCTGTTGCAGGGGCAGTTCCAATTGCCGGTCCTCTGATGCAAGCTGCTATTAGTGGACTATTAGCAATCCTTCAAGCTATAGATGTGAGATCTCAGTCAACCATAAGGATGTTTCTTGATTTCAATGGCCATCACAGAGACGTGGTCAGAATAAGGTGGACCTAAATGACCTCAAAGTACGACTATATCGACTGAGCTGCCATTTGTGCAATGCACCACCTGCTTGTAATTCTCTTGAACTATTCTGAAGGAATTCCTTAGTTAGGTATACACCTTTTTGACGCATGCTTGAATTCATCTGACTTTGAACCATATCTAGCATGCTGCAAGGAATCTCAGCCCAACTGATAAAGTTGCATGAACGTCATCTCACATACACATCTGCCACATGAGCTATCATTGGATGTTCCAGTGAAATCAATTGTTACCTGGTGGAGTATTTGGTTGTGTTGTTCTCTCTCAAGATTGTTTGCATTTACTCATTGCTCCATTTGGTTAGTTCTCATCTCAAATGGAAGTGTTGGCAATTCTACAGAGGATCGAACAGTCCTCTGTGGGACCAATTGCAACTGTCCTGCTTGGCTGTGTAACACTGGTAGATGCAACAGGCAATGAACATCCGATATCAGTGAACTTCTGCACCTCATTTCAGGTCTGTCTCGCCAGCGCAAACTTTGGCTTAGGGAAGCTTGCTCATCAATTTCTCTTTAGCAACTGAATAAGATGCTCCAAGCTCTGTTTGAAAGTGATTCGATTGAAGCTCGAATTCAGAGGTGTTACCTCAAAGAAGGATTGTATGATTTATGCATTGACAAGGGCACTGAAGTAACCCAACTGACAAGCCATGGATGGTCAAGCATCGAAGCAGGCATGAAAATTGTCATGAGGATCATCATCGAACAGTTGACGACATCATCTGAGTCTAGAGTTCTCTACAAATGTCATTTCTGTCATGCTGAGAATGTCCTTGGTCTCGGGCCTATAGAGTATTCACTTGAATGGCAGGCTGGTTGCTCGATTGATTGGTGAGTACATTCTCTTCTGGGGCCTGAAGGTGTCTAACAACCAGAAGTCAAAAATGCAAACAACGGTTTCAGGTCTCCCATGTACCTCGCAGTGCAAAGCAGAGGACTCGATCCTCTGACATTGACTCCATTGACACGATTGATACAGAAATGCACCTCATTTGCAATTTTCACATCCAGAAAACTGTATGTTATCTTGAAACTTTGATGGCAATATTCGGCTGAATAGTTAATGATGCCCCACCCTCAGCCAGTGCATAATCTCATGTTTTCAGCTGTTTGCCCGACGCTGATGGTGCCATGGCGATGTCCCACTCTCAGTTGGTGTGTGATCTCGTGTATTGAGCTACTAAACCAACACTGATGGTGCCACGGCGATGTCCCGCTCTCAGCCAGTGCATGATCTCGTCTTTTGAGCTACTAAACCGACGTGGATGGTGCCATGGCAATGTCCCGCTCTTAGCATGTCTGTCGTCTGTTGAACTCTTTAGCCCCTTCAACCTGGCCGCCAGGGAGACTTGCAACGCAGCACTCCTGATGCGGCGCCTGTGTCCCTTTGATCAGCTCATGTCCTCTGCTGACATGGAACATGATCTTTCAACATAAACAACAAGCACTAACCCTTCTATTCCACTGTCAGATGGTGTATTTTTCCACCTCAAGCTTTAGCATGGCTTATTTCTGTATAGCATGTTGTAGATGCAGAGCCATTCAAGATGGAAGAGGAGAATGGAGTGGATGAAGTATACTCAGAACAGAGGATGTCAAACTAGACTGGCAGATGCAAATCTGTAAGTAGTCAAGACTGACATCCCTTAACCGTTACACCAAAAGGCAGTGATAATGAAAGCTCATGTTTCATTATCTCGGACAGTATTTATGCTGATTATGGGAACTCAGGTAAGCCACCGGGCTTACAAAATCTTATGTATCAAATTTCCCAAGATGTACTGGTCCAGACTGGTTATGAATCCAGAGTATTACACGAGTTTTCCTAGCAATTGCATGCTGTCTCGACTGCTAGATTTTAGTGCCACTTAAAAATGACAACCCAACGACGTTTATACCATAATCTTCATACACCCTTACCCGTCATGCCTACAACTGAAGGTGGGGTTTCAGTCCGCATTTCCATCGCACACTCTGACAGATCCTAAATCAGTCATTTCACCCAAAGCCACAACAGCTCTTTGAATATTTGAACAAAAGCAAAGTGTGCGTACGGACTTCTGACGAATGCATTCAAGAATATTCACCGCGGAAACGAGATTTTAGCCAGACCCTAATCAGAGGGAGACAACATATGTAACACGACTCTAAACGTACCTTGCTTGTAATCAGACATAAATCCGAGGTGTCGGAAATTTTGTTCCCTCAGCCCACAGCCACAGATGTAAACAGAGGCTGACACTCAAGCTGGGACCAGGCAGTGAATTAAGAAAAAACAATTGAAAAAAGGCCACTCGTTTTTGAAAAGAAGTGAAATCCATCGAAAAGTCCAAAAAAGTCTGATTAAGTCGAGGTTTTACTGATGCCTGGGCGACACAGGTAAGCATGCTCTCAGATTCTACCCATTCGCCAGACTGGGACACACTCGGTCATCGATGTGATTTAATTTGCAATGTGCTGCGGGAATTGTCAATACATGACCTCACTCAAGGGTAATTATACAAAACCGTTCAACAGGCTGCTGCCTGGGGTGTAAACAATAACATTCGGGTATAAATCAAGTACAAGTGTCAAGGATAAAGTCACATCATTTCATGCTATACACACGTCTACTTCCGCTGCCTTTGCACAAGCAGAAGACGTTTAAACAATGGCTTCCTCTGGCCTCGCTATACTTTCATCATTTGATTTTCCCGTTGTGTCCGATACAAAACCTGAGAATACTGTAATCGTAGGTGCTGCAGCAATTCGACTCGACCAATCTTGTGGATCTGTCAGGCCCTGTGCAACGCGAAGAATGATGAATAATTGAGCAATGCCCTGGGTTGACAAAGAACGAGGATCAGAGACATGGTAACTCAGGTTTTGCCTGCTTACCTGGACTTGGCAAACAGACAGGTAGCATATAGTAGTGATAGCGTTTAGATGCAGAGCAAATGACACTATGAAAATCACAGCGAAGATAGAGTATGGTATGGCAGACTCGACGACTATGATAATGACGGTGTCATAGGTGCTAGAATCATGTTGGGCCGTGACCTGTTTCATCAGGCTTCGCATGGCGAGCAAACGATTCGCCACGAGAATGGTATAAATGACACCGATTCCCACTTCGATGCAGGAGTAGGCAAGTAAGACGTCGATATTGTAATATACAACACCGGTGCTCGCCTGGATCTGAACGAGAATCGATATTGCTGCTGAAGATGTCAGTGACTGGTACTGTCGCTGGTAAATGATGAACTTCACCTATCATGGCGATGTAGAGCGTGATCATAGGGATCGTCACCCATCTCGCCCAATTCCATATCACGAAACATCGGTGAAGCTATGTATACAAGGCGTCAGGCTTGCACGGAGTTCCATATGACGAACTATTCGGCTCACAAGTAGAGCTTGCATAAACCACTCCTGGATGTGAGCACTAACGAGACGAGACATTAAAACCGCTGCTCTGGAGATGTATAGGCAAAACTGCTTACGTGGAAATCGCTAGAACGTTGATAGGATAGGTCATTTGGTTCTCGATTAGATCGGCCGGGCTCTCAGGTACATCCCGAAGGTCTATCCAAATCATCTCCGTATATTTCGCGTTCGCAGCAAAGGATACCGTCCCCAATGCGAACGTGATGAATATGTAAAAAAGAAGCACGCGACGGCTTCTACCCCCATATCGAGGCTGCTGCATGACAACAATCCAGGTTTGTACTGTAAGGAAAAGGTATATCCCTGTTGTAATATCATATGTTAACTTCTAAATTGTGTATGTTGACCGAAAACACACCATAGGATACACCCCCTAAGACCATTCCATCAAGACGAGATCGTTCAAGCCACAGAGCTGCCTGTGATGTGTTGGATGACATGACCCCGAGTTTGGTCACTGACGAGGTCAGAGGATGAGGAGAACCAAGATGATAGTGAGAGACAAGTGGGGGAAAAGCAGTTACTTATATGGACAACTCAGAATACTAGAGTTTCCGCCAGGGCGACTGAGACCCATCTGCGACAGGCCCTGAGCGACAGCGAGTATTAGTGATCTGTTTACGTGAGTAATAGCAATCCACCCTGTCGACCTGCGATCAAAAACCCGCATCTGCAAAAGGGCTCTTAAAAATGACATAAGGTAACAGTACAGTACCTTGAGATGTCCATGCGAGAGCCAATAATTGCCTCCCGGGGTGCGAGAGAGTGCCCCACCCCCGTCCCTGCTTCAGACAAATACCTTCAACAGGCTGTAACACAAACAAAGAAGATCACATTCGGGTATAATGTTAAACGACGTCACGTCATTTTATGCTATACACACGGCTATTCCCGCTGCCTTCGCGGAAGCAGAATATGTCTCCTGTTGTGGGTTATTAATCTGTTCATTGTTTGAATGTGCTAACACAGTCTCTGCGAATACTACAGTCGTAGGTGCAGCAGCAGCGCGGCTCGACCATAACTGCCTGACCCCGTGCGACGCGAAGGATGATGAATAATTGAGCAATACCCTGATTCAACAAAAAAGTAGAATCAGAGACGCAGGTAACACAGGTTTGTGTCTGCTTACCTGTATTGAGCTAATAGACAGGAAGCATACAGTGGAGACACTGTTCCAATGCAGAGCAAAGGCAACTATGAAAATCATAGCGAAGGCAGAATATAACAAGGCGGAGGCGGACTCGATGACCATGAGGACGACAGTGTCATAGGTGCTAGAATCATATTTGACCACGAGACGCTCCATCTGGCTGCGCATGGAAAGCAAACGATTAACCACGAGGATGGTATAAATCGAAGTGAGCCCCACATGGAAGCAGAGGTAGACAAGTATGACGTCGATTGTGTAAACTACGGCACCGTTGCTCGCTTGGACCAGGCTGAAAATAGACAGCGCTGCTTAAGATGTCAGTGACTAGTGTTGTCGCTGGTATATGATGAACTTCACTTATCATGGTAACATAGAGTGTGATCATCGGGATCGTCACGCGTCTTGCCCAATTCCATATCACGAAACATCGGTGAAGCTAAGCATATAAGGCGTCAGGGTTGCACCCGTGTGACGAACTGTTCAGCTCACGAACAGAGCTTGCATAACACACCCTTGGATGTGACCACTAGACGAGATGAGACGTCAACACTAGTCTGGAGATATATGAGCAAAAATTCTTACCAAGAAATCGCCAGAACATTGATACGATAATCCATTTCATGCTCAATTGGAGCGGCCGGGCCACCCAATTTGGAACGGCATCGATCGCTCCGCTAGCGATCAAGGCGAACCGGTTTTCTCTTGAAAGTAGGTCACAAAACGGGTGCAAAGTGACCACCATAGCCTTCTGTGGTAAATGTGAATCTGAGCCAGACATCAACAACCATTCACGATCACCGAGGTGAGTGTGTGACTCTCGACTGGCATACTTCGAAAATAGCTGGCTCTCAAACAAAACCTGGAATGCAGACCATACAAAGAGCGCAGCCTCTGCCGTGTTGTTACAGTAGGGAAAATTGTCGTTGTTGAATTGCGAATGCTCAAGATCCAGCAACACCACTGGTGGGAGTAGGTCATGAAAGGTCGATTAGACCAAGTCTGAGCCTTCCCACACAGGGCCCTCAAAGAAGTTGTTTCTCCCGTAGGATGAAACGGCAGACGTCGAGGGTAAGAGTGCATGACGCGGCCAGGCCACCAGATGTATCACGAAAGTCTATCCAAATCATCTCGCGTTCGCAGAAAAAGCTATCGTGCAACACAATCATAAACATGTAAAAAAAAAAGAAGCGCACGATGATAGTCCACGTGTTTATCCCCATATATGATATCGAGGGCCGCTGTATGAGAGCGATCTAGGCTTGTACTATGAGGAGAAAGAATGCCCTTGGAAAAGAGTTACAACAAGGGAGACAGAGGCATCTGCAACAGGATGCGACGGGAATAACAGTGGGTATGAGCGGCCCTTTGACAAGTGATAAGCTCTTTCCAATTCCCAAGAATTAAAATTTACACAGCACTTACCTCTATATTTCCATCTGAGAATCAAGAACTGCCTCCTGGAGCCATGCGCAAGGCCAAGAGCTTTCCTCATGACGCGCAATGTTGATATTTTCAATGATAAGCTTACCCCCGTCCCACCAGCGCTCGCCTTCAACTGGATACCATATATGATATTGTATTCAGATGGAGGCGAGCGATTGTAGACTGTCAATGCTGCAAGATATGATATCAGTGATTACTGACGGTCGCTTGATAAATCATGATGATGAACTTCACTGATGGGCCGCGAGGAATCTAGAGATGTTTGCCATGATTTGCGTAGCTTAGTCAGCACTGTAGTAGTGCCGTGGTTCGGTTCGGGTCTGCTCAGGTTCGGCATTTACCGATGTGCTGGTAGTTTGGCGATTCTGGTGAGCCGAGTCGCTGATTTGCTGTGTGGACTGGATTGCAGCATTGACCAGCCACATCAGGAAAACTACCGATTCCTTTTCTTGTGGTGAGTAATTTATCGCGGGGCTTCGGGGACGTTCTAGTGAACAAGTACATCAGCAAACTACTTTGTTCTGTACAGAGCTGTACAAAGCTGTACAACGCGAAAGATACACAGCTTAGTCCCTTCTGTACACTTCACTACAATAACACTTCATTCTGTTAGTTCCTGTACAGACCGCCACAGACACCCACCAAGAATTGCTTTATGTACAATATTTCAACACTGTGACAAAAAAACATCATGTGCTACTGTCCAGTAACACACTTACCTGTAAAGTTGTACCATTCTGTCCACACATGTAAAAGATGTACGCGATCACAAGAGTGTATTAAATCACAGACAGTAACGTGGAAACACAGATGCAGATACTGGTAGTTGTAAGATACATGAGCACTACTAATAATGATGGATGATACTAGTCGCGAAATAGTGGTCCAAATCTAATCAAGCACGACCCACAAATGATGATGCTTTGATGTGTCCTTGCCGTCGAGTTTGCAGGACTGTGGATTTAATTAGCGAAGACTTATTTTGAAAAAAGCTCCTTACCATCCTTCTGCAGCCCACTCGCGAAGCTGTCGTGTCAACTTAGGGCCGTGATACGCATGCTTCATGATCTTCTTGAGTTCAGCAACCATCGAGAGATAGACGGAGGAGTAGTCTTTGGCAGTAAACTTCGGAAAATACTTGCCACTGCTGTTCTTGACTAGCCCATCAAAGACGCAGTTGTACTACAAATTTGGTGTCAGCGCATCATTAGTATGAAATAAATATATATAAAAAGTACCGCAGCACAAACCAAAGCAAAAGACTCCAAAGGTAACTCCTCTTTGAAGATATCGGGTCTCCTGTGAGCGATACAATAGGAACCAGTGTAGAAGAAGGCAATGGCAGCTGCCTTGAGTGCAGGGTGAGCAGTGTTGTTGGTTTTCCCAAGTTCATCCACACTGTCACAAAGAAACACAGAGTCATCCAACAGTTCCATAGCAGCGTTTGTAACCCAGGTGGTGCGAGCTTGAGGAAGTACATCAGCTGAGGGGATGAGGTTATACATGAAGGGCGCAGTGCTGATAGCTATCTTCTTGAGGTCGGAGTGCCAGGTTGATAAGTCTTCATATAGCTAGATAATAGTGCATGAGGAATTGAGCCAGTGACAATGGACATACTTACCAGCTTGGCCATATCAGCCTTGTGGTCAGGCCATATACCTAGTCGACCTCATGAGTAAGATATCTCGGGGAAAACAAATACATACCCGCTTCCACCTCATTACCTGCTTCAAGCCATTTGATGAGTGACATCAAGAGTGCTTCGGTGACTGAAAGAGGCAAATCCTTGACGGCGTCTGGGAATGCATTCTCGATTGCGTGCTGGGCACAACACTCTGATTTTGCCTCCTCAAGAAAGGTCTGCTGGATTGCTCGAGTTGGATCAGGTCGTCAAGCCAGGTATTACACCTGGATAAGGGCTGACTCATATGGCAAGCAACAGATGAGTGATCTTTGAATTTCTTGCTGCACGAAGGACAATAACTTGAAGCTTCGGGCATGCTGAAGTCGTCAACATACAAAGTCCAGGCCCGGCATTTTCTGATAATCCTCCTACAATGATCACAGGCCCAGCACTTTCCAATAATCCTTCTTCACATACTATACAATCCTTATCAGTCAGCGCTTCTGGTTTATACTCGCAAAATTCTCTCCAAGCCTACCACAACAGCGATGGGGACTCTCACAAGCCATGTCGTCCAAATCTGCACACCAATTATCATACTAGTGGTATGTCCGATATATTGGTTGACAATTTCAATGCTATGGTGAGTCAGTCTTTCAACGTTTTTGTAAAGTCTCAAAAGGATCAGCATTTCAACAGTCCATCAAAGATCCATCTGATGGTGAAGCAAACCTGATGATGGACCTCGTAAGAGTGAAGTGTGACATTTTTCCGGCTCAGAAGGCCCTCACAGATTCAATACTATGAGAACACAAGGTTTTGTCAAGCTTGTTGAGATTCCAAGCTGAAACTGCAGGGAAGAGGTTGGATGATGCGGACCTTGGACTAGGATATATGCGAGTTGTCTTCAAGAAGCATGGTTGGACTCATCACCCTCAGGCCCCTCTATCCAGACAGGGATGTCTGCATGCTGGTAAGCTTGATATTCTGGTATCACAGGATGAACTGATGTCTGAACACATCACAGACAACTTAGAAAATGCATGGTATGTCACTATTCAGCTTGATTAATTCTGTTTGTTGGCGCATTCCGCATTTTTCTTTTATGTTCAACATATGTACCATGTAAATTCTTGCGATATCGTTTATATGTCCAAAATATATATTCGCATTGGTTTGTAAATTTCAGTGTGCTACTAGTACTATGAGTGATGTAAATGACTCCAAAATATACTAAGTACAGTGTTTACTACTATGATCATGACACTTGCAACTCGAAGCCATGACTCTGTGAGTGGCTGGAAGTAAGTGGTTCTGTAGCTACATTTGAAGCCTGTGCTACTGTAGTAGTCGAAGTCTGGAAGAAACCATGACTCTGTGAGTGACTGGAGGTAAGTGGTGCTGTAGCTACTGTATGCTGTGAGCTTTGTGTGAACTGTGACATTTTGTGGTTGGCTGTAGCTAGGGTGAGAATTTAAGTCTTCTGTAGACGAAGTTGGTAGTTTGTTGATGTGGCTCGACCTTGAGCATTCACAATTCGACAACAACAATTTTCCCTACTGTAAACACATCAGTAAATTCACACATTCATTGGCACCACTTTTTTTGAGAAGTTAAATCTTATTTACCACTTATTTACATTTATTTAATTGAGCGCGTTAGTCGAAAAGAAGCGCACAATAAACAAGCACAATAAGGCACAGATAAGCAATCAAAAGTACATTCATCTATTTCAAGGAACGAAAGTCAAGTAAGTAGTACAAGTACCCATAACTATGATTTGTCACTACCGAGAATAATTGGGACCAAAGTGGATCCATGTGTTTCTGGATCTTGCGATATGGTGTCCTTGATGAAATATTAGCTATATTATGAGCGATACCAGAAAGAGATGGAAGACGTACTGCTTGTTGCAATGCCCAGTCTCTGGACATGAAATCTTTCCATCGGTGTGTGTTGTCTGATGCATCATATTCACAAAATGGTACATAGTCAATTTCATCCTTGTAGTGAGGGTTAGTGATGATATTGTGCGCCATTGCACAGGGGTCCCTATACCAGACCTCGAATTCATCATCCATCCACAGTGGGACAACCTCATGGGACAACCTCAGGTCGTTCTCCTGAGTATTGAACAGAGAAACACTGCCAAGGGGACATCACCAAGCTGTGTCGCATCTATGATGTTGTGCAGATCTTTGTGATCAGCAAATGGAGGGGTGTCGTGGTGTTTCGCGAGAGTTGTGGCCATTAGGTCACACAAGAAATCCAAATTTCTCGCCAACATATGACATTTTTTTGAATGTGAACTCTGCTGCCTCAAATTCGATCTTGGGCTCTTCCCAAGTTGGAGGAAGTTCTCTGCACTACTGTGCAGGACACCTGGGATGCGGTATACAAGGACATACCGCACAATGGTGACTACTGATGGGCCTGTTATGGCTTTAGTAAGTGATCTTTGATGCAATTTGTATCTGATCGTTCTTGTTTTTTCTTAGGCCACCCAGTGGCTATCAGAATGGCGCAATGGCATGGGCACTACTACTACATGTTGCTATTCACTTTGTCACGCATGTTAAATGTCTTGTTTTCGCTACTTACCAGTACTTTCATATTGCTTTCTCTCCTTTTTGTCTCACTTAATATACTTGTCACTGGAATGCAATGATATACAGCTATTTTTGTCTGGAACAAGTACACAATAAGTGAAATAAGTTGCTCCAATTTACACTTACTTGTATTGTAGGAATAATTGAAAATAATTGCTCTAAAAGCGAAATAAAGGTAGAAAAAGTCAAAACTCAAGAGGAGGCATCTACTTATCCAACTTATATGCCTTGTGGCAAGTTGATGGCAAATTGGTGTCGCCATTTTTGCGAGTGACTTTTCCGCTCCTTTTTGGGAATTTAACGGCGGCAAGTCGCGAAAAAGGAAGTCAAGAAATGTGGGAATTTACTGATGCAGCATGGCAGAGGCTGCCGCTCTTTGTATGGTCTGCATTCCATATTTTGTTTGAGAGCCAGCTATTTCGAAGTATGCCAGTCGAGAGGTCACACACTCACCTCGGTGATCGCTGAATGGTGTTGAGTCTGGTTCAGATTCATCTTTACCACAGAAGGCTATTGGTGGTCCACTTTTGCCACCCGTTTTGTGACCTACTTTCAAGAGGAACAACCGGTTTCGCCTTGATCGCTAGCGGAGCGATCGATGCCGTTCCCAAATTGGGTGGGCCCGGCCGATCCGCTCCAACTTGAGCATGAATGGATTATCGTTATCAATGTTCTGGCGATTTCTGGCTAAGAATTTTGCTCATTAATCTCCAGGACTAGTTGTTGACGTCTCCATCTCGTCTTACCCCGTGGGTCACATCCAAGGGTGTGTTATTGCAAGCTCTGTTCGTGAGCTGAACAGTTCGTCACAGGGTGCAACCCTGATGCCTTATATACTTAGCTCTTCACCGATGTTTCGTGATATGGAATTGGGCAAGACGCGCGTGGTGATTATCCCGATGATCACACTCTATGTTACCATTGTCCATTTGCAGCCTGGTCCAAGCGAGCAACGGTGCCGTAGTTTACACAATCGACGTCATACTTGTCTACCTCTACTTCCATGTGGGACTCACTTCGATTTATACCATCCTCGTGGTTAATCGTTTGCTTTTGATGCGAAGCCAGATGAAGCATGTCGTGGCTGAATATGATTCTAGCACCTATGACACTGTCGTCCTCATGGTCATCGAGTCCGCCTTGTTATATTCTGTCTTCGCTATGATTTTCATAGTCGCCTTTGCTCTGCATTGGAACAGTGTCTCCACTGTATGCTTCCTGTCTATTAGCTCAATACAGGTAAGCAGACACAAACCTGTGTTACCTGCGTCTCTGATTCTACTTTTTTGTTGAATCAGGGTATTGCTCAATTATTCATCATCCTTCGCGTCGCACGGGGTCAGGCAGTTATGGTCGAGCCGCGCTGCTGCTGCACCTACGACTGTAGTATTCGCAGAGACTGTGTTAGCACATTCAAACAATGAACAGATTAATAACCCACAACAGGAGACATATTCTGCTTCCGCGAAGGCAGCGGGAAT